>NW_027320505.1:0-2906 GCF_032062135.1 Pyxicephalus adspersus
TATATAACACACAATATCCATCTATCTATACTATATAACACACAATATCCATCTATCTATACTATATATAACACACAATATCCATCTATCTATACTATATATAACACACACATACAATATATCTATACTATATATAACACAGAATATCCATCTATCTATACTTTATATCACACAATATCCATCTATCTATACCTAATATAACACACAATATCTATCTATCTATACTATATAACACACAATATCCATCTATCTATACTATATAACACACACATACAATATATCTATACTATATATAACACACAATATCCATCTATCTATACGACTGAGCGGAACCCCACTGCGCTCTCTCTCCTTCACTTCCATTAGGATTGTCCATCGTCCGTGGATCCGCCAGGACGATGGATGATGAGCGCTCTACACACGCCGGATTCTCGTCTGTTAACGGCCCTAAACCGTTTATCTAGCGAGAACCATTGGACGTGTGTACGCAGCCTAAAAGGCATGAAGGAGGATGGAGGGGTGGGATATGCAGGCATCTGACACTTCCCAAAGTGTTATACCAGGAATATACAGTGGGAATATACCTAGTGGGAATATACCCAGTGGGAATATACAGTGGGTATATACCAGGTATACAGTGGGGGACACTGGCATTGTACACTTCAGGTTAAAAGGTTCAAGTGTTAAATTCCAGAAATTAAAGTATTTTCTAGGGAATGCTGGCATCTTATGGTCCTATAGGTGTTGGATGTCAGAAATGCTTATGAAGGCGACAGACTTTGATTGAACAGGTGGTAGGAAATGTGAGTTGCTGATAAAGTGGGCAAGAAGGACCCTTTAGGTAACACATTTAGGTTTATTCCTCTCCTAGCCTGTGATTGGACAGTGAAAGGGAAGCAGATGAGCTCATCTTTCTGTTATGCTACTCTAGGAGCCCTTAACACCAATGCTTGAGGATCACATACAGGACGAATTGTGGCATAAACTTTCTCCAACATTTCTAAACCATTCCTCTATACAGGTAGTCTCCGAGTTAAGGACATCCGACATAGGGACGACTCCTAGATACGAGCGGGGGATTCACTTGATGGAGAAATCTTTTGCTTAACACAGTTGAGGTTGTGGGTGATTTTAAGAGGGGAGCTGATCTGTAGCATCTTGTAACTCTTTAATGACCAAGGCAAACTCTGCAGTTGTTTCTTTTTGCATATCAAAGCACAGCTTGCTCCGGAAGTTAATGAATGTCTAGGCTCCATAAAGATTTTTTTTGTTGCTTTGTTTGTGTTTAACTCACAGTGAGGTTTTTTATACAGTAACTGACGCCACACTGCCTAATAATACATTGAGACAAACATCTGTCCTATTTGCATTTGTTAAAATAATGTACATGTTCTGACTTACATACATATTCAACTTAAGAACAAACCTACAGTCCCTATCTCGTATGTAACCCAAGGACAACCTGTATACTGCTGTTATGGGAATACTCAAAATATCGGGGACCCTGGCCGATGATCTCTGCTCTACGCCTAACCTCTGTCCGTATCATCACTGAGGCAGTAGGGAGTATAAGCCAAGTGAGTGATTGAACAAGACAGCATATGCCTAGATAAAACCTTTGAATGTCTCCTGGGAACAAGTGAAGTTTTGCTTATGGTATGCCTAAATCTAAGGTTTTCTTTTCAACTTCATTTTAGTTTTAAGGGACTAAGGCAAAGGACCATTGTTTTTTCATCTGTGTCCCACTGTGGAGAATTCACATTCCTTTCTGTCCTATAGACACATCAGGAAGTTAGAGGAAATCTCTCCAAAATGAAAACTCTTCTATTTGGACTTGTTTAGATTGGCTGTTCCTGATTAGCTGCATGAGTTGTGAAGAGCTGTTGTTGGGTATTTATAAAACGTCCTAACTGTCAGGGCTTGTAAGGTGTATTATGCACTTCTACACAGCTGTGATCAGCCACTCAGAGTCTTTAAAATGTCTTTAGAATGGGGTCCCCCAACCACGGTTCCTCCAGAGGTTGCTAAGCGTTCCTTTTTGTATCTCGGGTGATATTATCTGACACCAGTGATCTTTTTGGCTATCTGTAGGGTGACATTTTTCCATCTTGCCAGCAATGTAAAAGGCATTCTTCCCACCGGCTACCACACTAATATACTGTCTTCTGCAGATTTAATAATTATAAAAGAGGTTCTCTGAAGGACTGAAAGTTATTTCTAGGGTTGTTAGAAAGGCTGCTGAGACATCTGTGTAGCATGCCCCTGTGGATTTTTCCTTTAAGCTTTTTTTCTGTGATGAGTCAAGATGTAATTTTTTTTTCCTGGGGACAATGCTGACTAGGACACACAGGACATATAACCACAGGGAGACACAGACAGCAATATTGATTGACATCTTGTAAAAAAATAACATTTACGTACACATTTATGATAGGATTTATATTTGTAACAGAATAGTAGAATGATCAGTTTGATAATTGTTTTAATTTGTTTAAATTGATTTCTTGAAAAAAAAAACATCTGGTAAAAATGTAAGTCCTAAGGAATATCTAATATTTTGAAATCTGTTTTATATTCCCTGCTTAGGACTAGGTACACGCTGGCTGTGAGGTTGCAGTACTTCTGGGTCCTTGTGCCAAGAGCTGCTAATTATTGGGGAGCCAGCTCTGTAGTGTAAGTGATTAAGCAGCTGGCAAGCTATGGGGAGCTGCACGGGATCACTTTGTCCTAAGGCAGGGGTGAACCTGCCCCTATGAAAAAAAGTTTTTTCCCCCTGTCATATGTTTGTTTATGTATGATTGGGTCTATGTCTATGTTTGGTAAAGCCATATGTTCCATACTTTGCTAAGTGAACAGCCTAAACCCCTTTAGTAAATCTGCTAGTGGTTTAGATATATCTCATCATC
>NW_027320506.1:0-2905 GCF_032062135.1 Pyxicephalus adspersus
TTATTTAAAGCTGGGTACAGATGGGCAGATATGCTGATAGTTTGAACTAACTGATTGGAACTGTTTTGTGATTAAAATTCATTAGGTCATATGCCCCAAAATATTGCATGCATGCTTGCAACATTTTGCCCTTTCTTTCACTTATGTCTCAGTGATTTTTCTCAGAATTATAAAGTAATCTGTCAAGACATGAAAGATGCTTTGTGCACATGCTCCCACGTATGTACTTCTGAGATCTTTAAACTTGTCAGATCTCTTTAGAACCGATCCTGGACCAAAAAATAGGTGAGTACATTTCACTTCTGATTCACTACAGATCCAGTCCTTTTTATCAGATCAGAAGTGAGATATCTGCTCAGCAATTATACAACTAAAATATACTAAAACTGTTAACCTTTAAAACATAATTCAATTTAATTTGATTAATTATAATAAAAATTAGGTTTTATATTTTTATTTAAAAGTTAGTTTACATATAAAAAGACCTTTTACCAGCCAACTATGACTTTCTATGATTGCCAAAAAATGAAACATAGCTGTCATGTAAGGGATACATGTACACTGTTGGTATTCAATAAATCAGGAAAAATGCTCATTCCAACTCATGTGCTGGGTTTCTTGTTTAAACACTGGGACTAATACCGTATATGTTACCATACCAGACAGACCCCCCCCCCTGCTAAATTAGCACTCTGAAAGAGGAAAGTGGCTTTAGAATGAAATGAAAATGAGTGTAATCCGTGTGTGATTGCAATGCTCCAGCATGCTAAGTAAGCTTCACATTGGTTAAAGAATAACATCACTGAGGCTGTAATTATATTATACAGATATAGCACTACAATAATAATGCAAGACAAGACAATTAGCCCTCTCTGCTTCAAAAATTTTAACAGACGTATCACAAGGACAAAGGTGTCACCTTTTTTTCTAGTTAATTGAAAGGCATTTATTTATCACAGTTCAAGTTTCAGTTCCAGAAGTAGCCTATAACTTTTTTACTTTCAGTACTTTTTAATTATATGTTAAACAACGTCTTAGCATGAATGTATGTCTTTGAAACCTTATATATATTTTGTATATGTGCACTGCTCATAATTTAAAATATTAAGCCTGCCAGCAACAAATACCCACCTTTGATCCCTTAATTCTTTGTTGAGCCACCAACATTTAGGAGAAACACTCAATACTTCTCGATATGGCAAACATCTGACTTGATGACCTTTTTCTCTTCTTTATGACAGCGCAGGTACATGGTGTAAAGACTGTCCTCAGCCATGGCTCAGCTCTTGGTTTAATCATAATGTAAAGCTGTTCCCCAAATGTTAAAAGAAATCAAAGCAAGCTGGGGATTGAAATGAGCAGGTCATTTTTAATGATAATACATTTACAATAAGACTTTATATATCAACTAATGTATTGTTTTATTTTATCAAAAATCCAGGTTTTCGTCAAATAAATACTATTATACAGTGTTATCAGATATTTGTCCCTTTTAATAAATGTTTCTGCATCAGATTCAAAGGCTTTCATTGGTTAATTTCAGGCATTGAGATGTAATCTACTGATAGTGTTTCAGATTGTGCTTGGACAGCCAACCATTATATCTTTGTGCAGGTCGGGAACAATTGATGAGTCAAAAGCTTACAGAGCAGAATTGGTCCTGCTTGTTAAAATATGTAGCCCAGACATCTATAAATTCAAGCTTCAATAAGCAAGCTTGTAAAATGCTACATAGTTGGTATATGGTGCCAGAAATAATTTCTAAAATGTTTCGTAACCTTCCAGGAGATTGTTTTAGAGGTGCCATAAAATGTCAGTCCCCAAGAACGAATATAGATGCTTGGAAAAATCTTTTAGCTTGGGCCAGCCATAAATCTGTTTTACTAACTAACTGATATACTTGACTTTATAAGAAGTGAAAATGCATATACCTTTACAAGTAGAATCTATTAGCAATATTTGATTCTTGTTACACAATACAGTACAAAATAGGCCAAACACAGGAATCGGAAATGGAACATCATACATAAAAAATAACCCTTATAGTACAGTACTTAAATTGTGCTTAGCCATCCATTTATAAATGCTAAAAGAGTTTACAGTTTTGAAATGGAAAGCTGAAAGCCTAGGTTTAAATCCCCTACTGTGTCTGAAACCCCCTCTGATTTCATTGAGCAATGCTGATGACCTGCTATTTGGCTGTCACTACTCAGAGCTCTTTGATGTCTTTTGAATTGGGGATGCCAGTGCAAGAAAGGTATTTTAAATATTCAGAGAAATTCATAGATTTTCTTTCTGTATGAAAGTGGAGACCCTCTTTAAAGTTAAAGCTGTTATATACTAAGTGTGATATTCAAAGTATCACACATAGTTAACCAGATACAGTTCATCCAAAAAGGATGCACTGTTCCAAGGAAGTTGTTGGCAACTGGGAGCCTGATACCCACAAACAGGTAATTATAAAGGGTTCATATACTCATACAGGACAGTTGCCGGCTGCCATTGTTCTCAGTATTAACAGCTTTATTACCATAAAAGAATTATTACCTAGAAACATGCTAAGGCAAATACACTTTGCTCAGTAAATGTTCCGACTGCCTAAAATTCAAGAAAGGGGTTTTTATTGAATTTTATATGGATGCCTAAAATACAAATTAAATTGAGAAAACCTGGACAATTAGAGATATAGTCTCCCTGTTATTTCTATAAAAGCAGTGCAGAAGCAGTAAAAAAGAAATATAAAACATGTGAAGGTGTCAGGATACTGTCTGTAAATCAATGCTGTGAGAATGTACATAATCATGTATGCAGCTATATACATAGAATACTTTCCAGCTGTGCATTGTATGAGCACCCATGCATAGACAGGAAGAATCATAGCTATGGTAGTGGAACACTAAATAGT
>NW_027320507.1:0-2905 GCF_032062135.1 Pyxicephalus adspersus
AAGGGGAAGCATAGGGAGTTTGAATAAAAGGAAGTTTTTGGTAGGTTAGTGGAAGAAAGTAATTGATAAGTTGGAAGTTTGGGGAGAAGAAAGTAAAGTAAAAGAAGGAGAAAAGGGGAAGTGGGGGAAGTTTTAGGAAAGTAAGGGAGCAAGCTACCCTGCCACCCACCCAATGTGATAGCTATAGGATTGGTGGGGTTGTGGTTGGGGTCCTCGGAGGACATCATTAAATGGGTGTGGCAGAAGGGAGAACCATCAGAGGTGTGGGATCTCCAAAAGGTTACGGTTAATAGGGACCAGGTTTAAGGTGGTGTTAATAAGGGGCTGCAAGTAATATACGCATTCCCGAGCTGGTGGGCTCTGCGGCTGAGCACAGAAGCCATAGTTTTGGGGTATCTCCTCCCGGTGGTGAGCGGTCTTCCTGAAAGTTTGCAACCGGTAAAGAGGAACGGTTTTAAAAGGGTACAAAATGTGAAGGTAAAAGGTTCAGGTTTCTGGAAAAGTGTAATTGTCATTGTTATTCATTGGTATTATTTTCTGTTGATGTAATTATTCGTGTAAATAAAAGTTATGGTTTAACCTCCCAACCGTTAAGCCCGAACTTTTCCGTGCTAAAAAAAGTTGCAATTATCGTTAACCCCAAACTTTTCTCACTATATTAAAATCCCCACTTACCTGGTCCCGCTGTGCTCATCCAGCGTCGTGTCCGTGTTCCAGCGTCGTCCTCCAGCGTCGATGGGGATCACAAACAGGAGGATTCCCAGGGAATCCTGTGAATCCCCTGTGAATGTTTCTGTTATAATTTCCTCGATCTTTCGATGGTTTCATGAAATCGATTTGATGAAATTTGGCGGAACCATCGTAAGTTCTAAAGACATTTTCGGGAGAATGCCGAGGCATTCTTGCTCATCTCTAGTCATGACATATGTGCGCCATTCCCGCCTCTTTCCGTATCAGTCTCTGCTGTCACTTTCCATACATCTGTCTGTTTGGCACGGCTTTTCTGACATCCTTGGCACTTTCCCATGTTTGATCTTTCTATTCACTTCTGGCGCCGTGCCCTAGACGCCTCCAGTCCCCACATGCCGTACGTGAGAGCTGTCCTGTGTTCTTTTCACTCTGCCTGTGTTAGGATGAGAAGAGGGGTTCAATGAATTTAATGCACCCTCCATCCCATGGTGACAATGCTGCTCCTCTCTAGATATAATGCAGAGATGTGATGTCAGGGTAGGAAAGAAGTGGGTTATCGGTGTTATATCACCAGGTTAAAAGAAAAGAAGAATACTTGAAAGGAAACCTAATGCAGCCGCCACATCTGCAGACTAGTAAGAGGCAATGGATTCTATTTGTCTTCTTCAATTAGAAATCTTACAGAACCATTGCCCATCTCTGCATTATAGTATACGACTTTGTTCTATAACATGGCGGTTTATAAGGTGGCATGCAGTAAAGTGTGGCTCCTGCCATATGGAATATGTTTGTTTAGAATGACAATTCTCCATCCTCCATACAAATCCTCTGCAGTCCCCATAGCCAGCAATTTATTTTCCGACATCACCATTTAAATCTAATTTATTACCCAATACGGCTCTATCGTTTAAGTGGAGTTCTCAGAATATTATTCCTTTGACAAGCTGCAATTTATAATTTTATATATGACTTCTCAAGGACATTATGTGGAATGGAAACAAGCAGCTTTCATATACATTATAGGAAGAACTCCGCTCTGTCCAATAAAACCATAATGAGACCTCTAAAGTCATGTGACTGACCACGTGCCATTGTGAATTATGGTCGCCATCTCTCTGTGTATAAAGGGGCAATATAATTGCCCACAGAGTTACAAGGAGGACTAAAAACAATATTAATAATAAAACTACACCTTCTGTGTTTCTCAGCCAGGGTTCCTCCAGAGGTTGCTGGGGGTTCCCTGAGCAATGAGCATTTTGTACCTCTCAGGTCAGTATAAGTGACCCCAATGATATTTTGGCTATCTGTATAGGTGACATTCTTTCCAATGGCCAGCAATGTAAGAGGAATTCTTCTCACTGACCCCCACACTAATATACTGAGATATGTGGATATAATAATTATAGAAGGGTTCCCTGGGACCTGAAAGTTTTTTTAGGGTTCCCCATGTAATAGGATAGAAAAGGGTGCATTAGAAAAGTGTTTCTCAACTTTTTTTACATTGAAATAATCATGCCGCACACCACAAATCAAAAATGTTACAAAATGACAATCCGTAGCTAATTCTCTTGTCTCTAAGAATAAACAAGGCAACTAGGCTACCTACTGCCACCCACTGGCATGGAAGAGTATTACATTACTCTGCCAGTCACTACAGCACAGACACTGGACAGTAGTAATGTGATCATTTCCCACGGTACACCTGAAGATCTCTCATCATATCATGTCATGTCATATCCTCCTACTCTTCTGGGAGTGTTTAATCTTGTCAGTGCTGGCCCAGTACATTTTCTTTTATTTTGCTGCCAGGAATGCTATATATTGTTACTGGACAGCTCTCAGTCTCCCGGGGCTGCCAATAAAACATCCAAGGTGGAGGCGACCAGCAGCAATCTCAGAGCTTGTTCATGTCTACACAGGAGTAGCTCTTACAGATAATTAGCGGCTCACTTTGCTCCCCCTAATGACTTCCTCACTCATATCCTCCTCACACGCACTGCTCCAAGACTTCTCTAGAGCTGCCCCCACTCTCTGGAATGGTCTCCTCGTCCTATTCGGTTTGCTCCTACTTTCTGCTCATTCAAAAGTGCCCTCAAAACCCAGCGCTTTAAACCTCATCTACCCGTCTTCTTCTGTCTCCTAAACCCTCACTACTTCCCACCATTCCATATCCCCCTCCTATTGTGTGATACTTCCCCCACCTCCTAGATTGTAA
>NW_027320508.1:0-2905 GCF_032062135.1 Pyxicephalus adspersus
TTAAACACAAAGGAAATATAAATTATATGCTGAAACATTTACAATTCTATGCTCATTTTGACATTATCTTTGATCTAAGAGTGACTTCCATTAGGCCTTTTGCTGCACAACTATTAGGTATTAGGCAAGCTATTTACAAAATTTTAGTTTAAAAAAAAAAAAAAAAATAATACATCAATCAAAGGTAGACAAGTGGAAACATTTGCTGTATGAATTGTTAGCTATTCAATTACAGAACAGAGGCCACCACAGAGTTTAAGTGGTCGCATTTAGTATCATCCTGTTTTATCCATAACAAATGACTAATGTTTAGAAGTTGTATGCTGGAAACCTTTTGTAAATACAATCAGCGTTTGTCTTGACAAGTTCCACTCAGCTGAGGAAATCTGTAGCATTCTATCCAAAGACATCATACTTTTAAGTGTTTTCGTATGTAGTTCTACTTGATCATTCAGTTATTAAGTTGGGACATATTAACTGTATCCTCAAGAGTACAACAAATGTATTCCTTAAAAGAACAGATATTTCTCTGATTTAAAGAACCATGTATTGTTTTTAGTGTTTTCCGTTTAGAATGTCTTCTGCCTTTGTGTTGTGGTCTTCAGTGAAAATAATAACAAATGAAATGATGGAAGAGTATCACATACATTTTAGGAACATCAAATGCATTGAAAAAACAAAATATATTACTATTGTACCAAAGTAAAATGCAATCCTAATTTATTTTGCAACAATGATAAAAGACAACAATATACGGTAGTTGCAGATTTTAACCAACTTGACATATTTTGGGCACACACAGTACAAGTTTTTATTTGCCAGTGCAACAGTTCATAGACATCCCCAAGTGTTTAAAAATTTGATCCAGTCAGTATGAAGAAATAACTGCATAGCATTCATATACAAAAAAGTGCATATCATTCCAATTTAGCAGATGTGCATAATAAATTAGATAAAAAAAAAGTTTAGCAGCATAGGTATTGATTTAATAAAAGAATACTGTTTTTATTTAGCTCTGTGGAGAAACAAGAGTTTATTGAATGTGTGTGTTTTGTGTAACTAAACTTTTTTTTATTCAGGTTATCCCACAATGACAGGATGATTCCCACGGCTGCATTCATGACATGAGAACAGCTGTGGGACTCCTCCTGACAGTGAGGGATCCCCAGGTACTAGGGGTTAAATGAGGACAAGGCTCTCCATTCACGTCTAGTGCTTTGCTCAAGCATCATCAGGATTTCCCTTTCCTCAGCCAATCAGGGAGCAGAGCAAACAGTGGAGCTCTGCTATGCTGACAGCTCCGCTCTCCTGATTATTCCGGCAGCCCTGGAGGAACTGTGACATGTGTTCTGTATCCAAGAACACATACTACAGTTCCGCTAGGGCTGCGGGAGTAATCAGGGGAGTGGTAATCATTCTGTCATTGTGGGATAACCTGTAAAAAAAAAAAGTTTAGTTACACAAAACACACATTCAATAAAATAATTTAACTTTAAAGCCTCCTCTTATTTTTTACACATATTTTACCATTTCAGGAAATGAGTAAGGGGTTTTATGTACCTCTGTACTGATTCCCCAGGCTGGGGTGGTATAGATCTGAGAGTCACCTTAATAAAGGGGGCTTCCAGATTCCAAAGTCCTGCTAAAAACGCTTAAAAAAAGCCCCTATTGTTTTCAATATAAGCTTTCATAAAAAGCTTAAAACTCTTGTAAAAGCCTCTATTGAATTCAATGTGAGCGTTTTTAAGCGTTTACTGTTAAAAATCTGTTAAAAAAATAAATACAAAATCGTTAAACATGTAATATAACTGTACAGTAGCTTGTATAATATGTACATAATATAATTATATATATATTATATATGAAAATTTCTTTGTATTGGACTCAATACAGCTATTTTGTATTATATGCAATACAAACTTATTTGAATTTCCCACCCGCACCAACGCATGCATTAACGTCATCAGGAAACCAGCAGGACGCCAGGGGACACCGATGAAGCAAGTGGGGTTTTTTTAAGTTTAAAGCAACCCAAGGTGTGACTTTGGACTACTGCTTGTAGCCTGGAAAATCCACCCCGAGTCACACCCCGGAATACCGTTAGGGGGGTTAATAGGGATTATAATAATATTATCATTACTTATATTCATGTATAGAGTGAATTTAAGAAGATAGTAAAAGGATTTATGCAAATATGATGTAATATTTGAGGAACTAATAAGTAGACATATGCATAGAAAACAATATACGGAGGGATATACAGTGTAATACAGTTATATGTAACCAAAAGTAGAAATGGTCATTTAGCAGAGATACAAAGTTGTTAATTTGATTAGTACATAAATGTTATTTTCTTAAATGTTTATACTGAATGTCAGAAAGGTGAATTAACTATAGTTTAAACAGAACAAAATATATAGTACATAAATTATGTTTTTTTTTAATTATATATAGAAGAGCATTTAACACGTATGGTACATTGTAATACATAGTTGTCAAAGATATCTATAATACCTAATATTATGCATTAAATACATAAGTTATTGGTCCTATAAGTACGGTATAATACAATACAAAGATGATCATGATGCTTGTCCTGTGGGATGTTTTAAGTAACTTAAGGGGAAACTCCGTGTTATTGTAGTCATTGATAGCTCCGGGGAACAATTTTGAACACATTTTTTGTTTGACTTTTTTTTTAAATTGTGTTTTTTCTTAAAGATTTTTTCAAAAATAGGTACAAAAACAGAGAACAAACAATAAAGCAATACAATACCATACAGAACTTGTAAAACGGACCTGAGTATAACAAAAGGTGAAATAGCAATACATTTAAAGATGTAGGAGAGGTTTGAGAATAACCAGCTTGAAACGCATCTGAGGTTTACAGTAAGTGCAATAAACA
>NW_027320509.1:0-2905 GCF_032062135.1 Pyxicephalus adspersus
GCAGTACCTCATTCTGTCCTGCAGAGGGCGGGTGTCTCACACACAATCCCAGCAGGAGAGGGCACCGTGTTAACCCTTTCACCTCTGCTCCATGAGTCATCCAGGTCTGATATGTAGAAGCAAAATCAGGGGAAGCTTATCACTGAGGGAAAAGTTATTTACAATGAACAAAGATAACATCCATCACTGAGTTCTAGCATCTTGTTATATTTAATTATCAGGCCCCTGGTGAAGGAAATAAAGCACCTGGGCCAGGTGAGAGCCCCAAAACAGCATGGGATATTTGTAAAATTGGGTGATCTCTTATAAAAGACTGAAACTATAAAAGAGTGAAAGCAAGTGTATGAACCAAAAATCTGATGATATAGGGAAAGTGTTGCCTTGAATACAAAGTAAGAATAGTATATTGTAAGGGATCTTGTATAGAGAGGATAGAGTTATTTCTTTATCATGTGATCCATTTGTATATTTTATAGAGAGGATCTCAATACGGATATATGGATTATATATTGATATGATATAAATTGATGATGTATATATACAATAAAGCAGTCTATGTATTGTATGACATATATTAATATTATATAGGATATATTATTCTTCTATATAGTGAGATATGCATATGAAACGTACATGGAGGGTGCAATGATCTCTATACTATGATATAAATGGATAATGTACATAGAAAATAAAATGTGTAATAATACATATATATGAATGAATACAGAGGACACATCCATCTACATAATATATATGGGAAGGGTAAGGTATACATATGATACAGTGATATGTATGGAAGAAGCAAGGATCTCTATACATTATGATATTTATACAGATAATGTATACTCAGAATAAAAAAATATGACATAAACATATTTATCATTAATGTATACAGAGGACACAGCCATTTCTATATTATATATGGGATGGGTAATATATATATCGGTACCGTGATTTCCATAGAGTGTGGTATACATAGATGATATACATGAATACACTGATCTCTATACAGAATTATTTATATACATGTATATATGGATTATATATGAGATAACATACGTCTACATTAATACAATGATTTCTCTACAGTGGTATATACATAAAGAATATAAATGGAAGATACAGTGATCTCTATGCAGAATTATATTTATGGATAAAGCCTACTGAGAATAAAATGATATATATATATATATATATATATATATATATATATTTATATATAATTACCCAGTAATGTATACAGAAGACACAGACATCACTATGTTATTAAGAATGGATAATATATATCATTCAACAATTTATCTACAGTGTGATATTCATAGATAATATAAATGGAAGATACAGTGATCTCTATGCTGAATGATATATATGGATAAAGTCTATTGAGAATACAATGGTTATATATATAGATAATTACTCTATATTATATATGTATTATATACGGAAGGGGTAACATAAATCCATAATAATACAATGATTTCTCTACAGTATGATTTTATAGATATTATAAATGGAAGATACACTGATCTCTATGCTGAATGATATTTATGGATAAAGCCTACTAAGAATAACATGATAGATATATAATTATATATGGGATGGGTAATATATATCATACAATGATTTCTATGCAGTGTGATACACATGGATGTTGTCTATGGGTTGCAATGATCTTTATTCATTGGGTTTGTGAAAAAATAGTAACCATTCCGAATTTTGGGATTTCTTTCTAATTCTAATTGAATTCTAATAGAATCTAATTAATCCTAATTCTAATTCTATAGCCGGTAATGGTTGGGTATACCCAATATTAATTGCTGGACTTTTCTGCACCTTTTGTATTTTACTATTTCTTTCTTTATGTTTGGATGTGATCCTGGTGTTTGGTGTAAATAATATTTGTATTTATTTCCCGTGTTTTCTGATTTACACTCCAGATAAATGTGAATATTGGCGGAGTTGTGTTGATGATGGGTTTGTTGTGTTCAGTGACAGTAATTTGTCTTTCCTGATTATTAGGTGTTTGCTGTGTCCTCTCATTGTTATGTAGATGTATTAGTTGTATCTTTATCCTGTGATGAATTGTTTGTGCTGCAGTGTATAATGTGTGAATATAAATCCCAATATATGACATTAACTGGATTTCATTTCACTGATTGTTCACTTTGTGTATATAAAGTTCCCAGTAAGTGAAAAGACATTTGGGTGCAGTTCCTAAGTGCAGTCATTGTATTTTATATATTATAATAAAATATATTTTATAATATCTTTATACATTTTGTCATTGTGTTTTATACACATTTTATATCTTTATAACTTTGTCATTGTATTTTATACACATTTTATATCCTTATAAATTTGTCATTGTATTTTATATATTATAATATCTTTTATACATTTTTTTATTTGCAGCTCCAACGTTTTGTCATTGTATTTTATACTCAGTCTTGGTTATCCATTGTGTGTAAAGTGAGAAACTACCAAGATTATCACAATTGCAGGATAAACCTCTTAAGAGATTATTTACATCATTAGAGAGACATTTAGCAAATTGATCTCTATGATCTCTGATTGGATTGATCTGTACCAGTGGGTATTAAGCACAGATTTACCCCCTTTCAGGCCCTGAATCCATCACCACAGCACTTTATTGGCATAATGATATTGGATTATAGAAGTTGGTGATATGTACACTATACACTGTGACACCCCCCTTTCCAAATGATGGGGTTCAGGGGTCCCCAGTGAAGGGTCCTGCTAATCTTTCATCTTACAAAGACATTGGAGACATGTGTCCTCTTCTAGCCCTATGGTCACAGTTTTATGAAGACCCTTTTCTGCCCCCCTATGACTGTGCCCCGGGGTACAAAGCCCTCACCATCACATTTGTGGTATATTACGGGAT
>NW_027320510.1:0-2905 GCF_032062135.1 Pyxicephalus adspersus
AAAAAACACCATATTTCCTGCATTGAAAACATCCACAGGGTTTTCATCGGAGCTGCAGCTCTTCTTTGTGTGTGAGGGAAGAAATGGGAGGGTGAATCACTGAGCCAGGGGGAGGAGAGCACAACTAACATGAACAGATTCACAAAGGTTGCTTTTAAAATTAGATTGGATGACTAGTCTGCCCTCTACTGTCCAAAAATTAGAAGTATAACTTGACTGTAAAGTTTAAGAAAACAATGCTTTTACACATTGAAATTTAGAAAATCTGTTAAAATTGAATTGGCAGATATAGTTAAATAATATATTTGAAAATAAACTAAAAATCCTCATGTTAGCTAAGATATGAAAAGAACAGTGGCAAATTTACTGAATACTAAATAACCTCAGATCCAAGCCAGATACACAGATGCCCATTCTACATAATTAGGATGTTTATTGCAATAAATTCAAAACTGAGGCATATAATTAAACATATTTGCAGTTTCTCCAGAACAATTTGCATTACTAGAAAATTAACTACACCACAGGACCAGTATGCTTTTTCATGTGCAGGCATTGGGCAAACCTGCCCAATTCACAAAAAGAAATTAAAACATTTAAACATTAAGAAAACCACCTGACACCTATTATAAATTACTTTTCTAAATAGAAAGAAAGACTTCGCATTTCATTTCACATAAATCTGAAAATAAATATTTATTTTTGGAAATGTGTTGTTACTTTCTGTTTCTGTCTGTCATTTTCAACCCATATTTAATGTACAGCGCTGTGTAATATGTTGGCGCTAAATAACTCCTGTTTTTTATTATAATAATAAAAAAATAATTATAAGGAATGATCCTTCTTATAAAAAGTCCTCAAAAGATTGCAAATTGTCTTCAAAATAAACACAAACCCCACAATAAAAGAAACAAATGCATCTTTGCTGTATAAATTAACATACTTTTTTCACAGAGCATGAGATTTTGCCAAGGTTTACCTAGCTTTGTTCCTAAATTCAAACAAAAAGTGGCCACTTACATCCTAACTTATTAAATGTTCATCTGTCTTTGTATTCTATTTTTGGTTAAAATATCATAATAAAGAGAAAATTGAAAAGAAAAACTATTAGGCCACTTGTAGAGAACATAGTACCCATTAAAAACTGTTTTGTGCTGTGGAAGTTTCAGCATCCAATGCAGTAGAATAAACTTAGCCAAACAATAGACTAACAGGTATACAGGCCAATCAAATGGGGAAACAATAAAAATAGTAACAAAATCTTGCTGACTTACTAAGTATTATCAGCTTAACTTAAATGTGTAATAAGAATGATAGATTACTGAACTGTTCGGAACCATTTAAGTATTATGTATGAACACTCCTGAATCCCCTGAGCATGCCCAAAAAGTAGATAACAGTTGATAAAGTTTAATACAAATGAAGTGGACGAGTACAGGTTTACTTGGGTACATGAAATGCTTGGACTACAAACATAGAATAATTTTTTTTGTGTACAAAGAATGCCAGAAATCACTAAAACTCCCAAATAAACAAAAACAGGGTAAAAATTATAGCAATTAGATGTTGTTGTTGGAGTATCCATGACATAGTAGAAGTCAGAAGCTTACGTAGTATACTGAGAATTTATGCCTAAAGAAGCCAGCTACGCCAATACACATTACAACTAATGAAAACAAAATATAAAAATTAGCTAATACATTTGGTAATAATGGCGTACAGACACTTGGTATTTGAAACCAACAGCACATGTCTCATAGTGCTCTAGTGCTATTAGCTACAACACAGACTGCACAACAATGAAACCTTAACTACAACTACAAAAGAATCAAATGATATGTTAAGTAAACAGCATTTCCAGTATACAAATAAAAAACAAAAACAGAGAACTAATCTTTTATTTTTATATATCGTGCGTATATATTTTGTATTCTTTTTTTTAATATATAAATTTGAAATATAATTCACATTAATAAATAAGCCAAAAAGCAAATACTATACAATGCACAGGGCAAATAAAGGCCACAAAAAAGTATGAGTATAATCGCTATTAACTTACTGTGGGGAAGTATACTACTATACATTCTGAAGATTTAAAATTAGGTATTACACTAAGTTAAAATCTTTTATTACAAAATAAAATATAAGACAAAAATAAAATATAAATCACATGAAAATAAAAAATAACGGAATCTCACCAGATGTGTTTCTCTATACCAGCTGTCAGAACTAGGGTTAGGCTCTGCTATATGAGGATTACATTGATATTTTGTAAGTGTTTAGTACTGAATATTTGTTGGTGCTGCTGGAAAACAAGGTGAATAACAAGATCCTGTTCCAGACAAGAATCTGAAAATCCCCCAAACAACAAATGAGTTACTGTAATTGAAACACATGGACCCAAAAGATCCCCATGAGGAAGTGTTTGAGGGAATGTCAGATTTCATTGTTAAATAATAGAGCTCAAACATTAAAAAAAAGTTTCTTTATTCAAATTATTAGCTTACTGTATGGAATATGAATGCTAATCTGAACCTCTGATTTTACACTTAAAGTGTAAAGATTCAACGTGTGGTATGGCGTTTGGAAAGTACAACAGCTGAACATTCAAAGCTAAAATGTTTCACTGGAAGATATAATATAAAAAGTAACAAAGTATTTAAATTACCAAATCATTAGACTCTCACCTTATGAGTTTCACTATACCAGCTGTCAGAACTGGGGTTAGGCTCTGCTATATGAGGATTACTTTGATGATTTGTAAGTGTTGAGTTTGGAATATTTGTTGTTGTTGCTGGAAAACAAGGTGGATAACAAGATCCTGGAGGTTCTGGTGGAGCCATCCTCACTTCCATGTACTTTAATGTCCCATCAGTGTTCAGGTAAAGTGTTGGTTTGTACTGAT
>NW_027320511.1:0-2904 GCF_032062135.1 Pyxicephalus adspersus
ATTAGGGATGTCCATTTGTACCTATAGCACACCACTGTTCTCTCCACCAAAAGAATATACAGTGGTCATTCCTGATCAGCCATTCATTCATCCATAATGACATACTTATCAACAGCATTGGGGGACTGCTGTACACATGCTAAATTTTCATCCAAGACATTCACAGGCATTTGTCTTGGGCAACAATAATCTATCTTGTGTATGGAGCAGTATTGTCATTGCTTGTAGAGAATAATAAGGATAATTGTATTACATAAGTATTTAGTAGTTAGGCACACAACTGACAAATATCCCTTAAAATAGGCATTCTAATATTTACCATAATATATTAATATTTAGTCCATATCCATTATGAAAACAATATCCAGATGCAAGTTATTAGTTAGCATCATCAAAGAGGAAATTAATCCTGAATACACTACAATACAATAAAAAAAGCAGATAGAGCTACCAAATGCAAAAATAGATCTTTAGTCTCTAATTTTAATTTAAAGTACAAAAAAAATGACAAACTGACAAACAATAAGATATATTTTGTAAATGCCCTCCTTAGTGTTCTGAGAGGCACAGTAATGAAGACTAATATAAAAAAAGACAAATGTAGCAAAAGAAATAATAATAATATATATCAGTGCATGCGCTGTACAAAGCAGGATGTTTGGAGAAACTCTGTTCTAAAATCTGTGAAAAAATGTGACATAGCAAAGATTACTACTATTAACTTGGCATATAGGGTTATTAGGACTAAATTAAACATCAAATGCTTTTACATTTTAAAATACCTTAACACGTCTTACTTTATGATAGTAATTATTGCTGACCTTTCTCAAAAGAGAAACTATAGATATGCTAACCTTCCTCAACTATATGTGTGGAGGTATTGTACCAAATATATTTGTATGTGCAAAAGTTTACACAAAGGATGGCATATGAGAATCCATATACTGACAGAGGTGTCAAGTACTGGTACATGCATCACTAATGGTGTATTGCTCATTTCTTTGCTCACTGTGCAGGTCATATTCATTTTTTTTTTTAGGGAAAATATTGATACACACATGCTTTAGAGTTTTGGAACAGAAAGCATTTTTGGATGTTCATGCCAAACTAGAGCTGAATTGATTGCATTAACCATAAATCTATGATCAGCTGTCTTGGTTCAGAGATCACATTAGCTGGGCAAGTCACGCCCCTATTCTATAGATCTGGATCACTAGGACTAACAGTTTAACTTTAGTTAGCTAAGTGGTGGTTTAATGTCAGATAACCTTAGGATTAAGGAGTCACAGCAAGAGGTTTGAAAAGGAGGTCAAAAGACACCATAAGAGAGCCTACTATCCATGTAGCTTTAAATACTGTTTAGGAAAAATGAAGGTTTGTTTTAACAAAGGAAAAGATTCTTCTAAGCAAGCAGGAACT
Source organism: Pyxicephalus adspersus (assembly GCF_032062135.1). Lineage (NCBI taxonomy): Eukaryota > Metazoa > Chordata > Amphibia > Anura > Pyxicephalidae > Pyxicephalus > Pyxicephalus adspersus. Next base: position 1,420 of record NW_027320511.1, read on the forward strand.
GATGGTCTTTGTGCGCATGCAGTGGTAAAAAAAAGATCAGCCTGTGTATAAGACACATTTAAACAAGTTTCTTGCCTCTGGAATATTAAAGCATTAAATACTATGATATAATTGTTTCAGAATATGTAAATCACATTTTACTGAATATCTGCGTCCTCATGGGTAATTCCCTACTGAACGCGGTTATTGTATTTTTTAGTCATACTGTTTTACAATCTGTGTCATAATTAGGACATTTTACATATCAGTTGCAGTAAACGACTGCTTTCTATGTATGGCACACTAAAAAAAACCCTCTCAGAACTAATTAATTTTAATGTCATGGGTGTATGCTAAAGGCTATCATGCTGAAAATAAAAAACTGTAAGTGTAGCTAATAATCTGATGAGGTCAGGTTGTACCGTCTGTCACTATAAATTAAGAATAAAATATCAATTATCATTTTTTGTTTGTTTTGAACTTGAAACTGAAATAAATAATTGTTATTTTTTAATTAGTTTAATGTCCTGTTTGACTGTTATAATTATTATCAGTTAACATGAATCCAGGGCACTGCTACACTTGTGATTTTCAACTTTGCAAGTGAGGAAGCACAGAATGCACTACATGAATGAACTGCTTGTGAATAACTGCTGTTGACATTGAGTGAGCTCTTATGAGGCGGGCAACATTTGAGCAAAATGTCACATGCTTGCAAATCTAATCATAAGTATATGCTTCTATGAAACATTTTTGACTGGAGCTTATTGATTGCAGGTGTTACATAATCATGTAAGGGCAGAACATGTAGTTACACTGTTAGGGGCTGTTTATACCTCCGTTTTGTCGTACTGCATGTAGTACACTGCTGCATGTAGTATTGCACTTTACATCATTTTGTAGTAGTGCACTGCAGCATATCACAATAATCACAACTTCATCATAAGGACCTATTACGTCTCCATTGCTGATCTGTTAACATACATCTTGCACTTTGCGCATATTAGTTTAGATAACGTAAAGGAATGCCCTAATGCTGTATACCACAGTATAGTAACTATTTACCCTGACAGCGCATGTTTGGCTGTGGATTTATTCTTTTACTAATAACTAGAGTTACAAACTACAGCAGAACCCCAATTCGACCCATACCCCAGTACAGGAAAAAATGTTGTGAGAAAAGCAGACCCAACTTTACTAGAAACAAAGTAACAGGCAAATCCATGGACAGTAAAATGTAAGAATTCAAAGGCTTTTGACAACAATAACACAGAAGGTAGCCAAGAGCTGCCAAATAAGCTGAAAGAAGCTCCCCATACTTACACTCTAGCTGTTCTAGGCCCCTTCCTTTCAGTGATTGAGATGTTTCAACAAAATCTGGGGCTAAGGTAAAACAGAAAAATTGAGCCTAATTTTGTAGCTTGGTTGCAACAAAATGGCCATGGGTTGATGCCAGTGTTATCACTAAAATTTATTTATGTGACTGAAGAGAACGGGGAAGGAAGT
>NW_027320512.1:0-2904 GCF_032062135.1 Pyxicephalus adspersus
AAAAAAAAAAAAAAAAATGAATGCACGTGGAAAGCTGCATTTTAGGAAGTTTCAGACCTGCTTTGGGATGGGCTCCTGGCGGCTAGCATCTTGTGACCCACTCTGTCGCAGACATAAGCAACCAGCATCTGGTGGCGTTACTAGTACCACTCACTGCCTCCCCCATTCATTCTCTATAAAGCTACAGGTAGCGGCAGTAGTTAACGTACCACAACCTCACCGCCTACAAAACATTTTGTCATTTTTATTCATTGGTGACAGGGTCTCTTTACCAAATAGATCTACAAATCTTTGTGAACTCAAAAAAAAAAATGGGATGAGGTAAACCTGCTCTGCCTATGAACAGTATTCAACGTCTGCAGTCCTTGGTCATGTGGACAGAACTGACTGCATTCTGCAATTCTAGCAACTGATGGCTTGCTTGCCATGGTGAACAATTTACAGATACAGCTTAGCACTCATTATGGGACCAAACTGCAAATATATATAAAAAAAAAAAAAAATGTTCACAGCTATTCTACTTTTATTCATGGAGTAATTACTTAATGTACAGCGCTGCATAATATGTTGGCGCTATATAAATTCTGATAATAATGATAATAATAATTGTGAATCACAATTTTTTATTTTCTGTATTGCTTCTCTGATTAAACTATAAAAAAAAATCAGTGTATTTTTTTCTTACAAATCTAATTATATTTTTAATATGATTTGTTGTAATCAAATCTTTGTGCTTGTCCAGTACATTATTATGCCCCATAATTGTATCATACAGCAGACAGGCAGTTTAATAAATCTGTTTTGAGCTATGACGTACATTGAAATGTTTTACCCGTGACTCAGGCCTTATCTCTTGAACATAGGACATTGTAAGACAATTATTTATTTACATCTATTTGGGAGAAAACGGTGGTAAATATTCTGTACTAACATTGCATTGTTTACTTTACAAATATTTTAAATGCAAGTTTCCAGATTTTTTTGTGTCTCGCTCTACCTGCTGTATGGAAGCAGTGTGTCTCAAACCAAACAGTTTTCTTCTACAGAACAAAATATTTTTTTCCATTTTCATTATTTAATTTCAGAACAGTTTTATTTTATTTATTTTTTTGCATAGAGTAGGGGAATGGTAAAAAAAAAAATAATCTGCTCTAAGTGTCACAACATTTTTCACATTCCAAAATTGCAAGCAATTTTGCGATTTTCATTCTAGAAAGCACAGGCAATGATGTACCTTCTGCAATAAAACTTTACCTGCCTGCATCCTTCTTTTTAAATTCCATCGATGCTAGGCTGCTGGGACTGAATTACCTTCTGTGTACATGTGCTGGAGTTATGTCATTCAAGCCTAGCCATTCAAGATGGCCAAAGATCAGACAGCTGGAACCTGGGGTAGATGGTGGTACGGGAGAAAGGACAGGTGAGTGAAAATAAATGATTATGATCAGGCAGGTTTCTTTTTTCTATAGCCTTACCTTGTGTCTATCACTGTTATGCAGGGTCCTGTCCTTGTAACTAATATTCTGGTTTTATTGCAGCTTGTGAGCTTCTCATGGTGTGTTACAAACATTAAGTCAGAATTTACCTTCTTTCCTGATTTTAACTACAACATAATATAGATTTGCCCAGCACAATTCCACAAAGAGATTTTTTGATTTAGCTGCAAATATCCCAAATATTTCAGTTGAAAACAAGGCATACCAAAATGAGACTTTTTAGGCAAACATAACTATAATGGACTGTTTCTTAAAATATCATCACAAAATGTATTATCATAATTTTTAAAAACATGAAAACAAGGTTACATTTTTGTATAATCTCAGTCCATATTCATCATGTTTTACGGATGATATCTGCTTCATCAGGAAATCAATTGAGATTTTAAGAAACAATCTGTTATAGTTATGTCTGCCTGAAAAGTCCCGCATCACCTAGTCCTTTCCTCCACAACTTTTCTGTCCCTTTCATTCATTGGATTATGATTCCTTCAGTTATAGAAGGCGCTGCAGCATAGTTTCCTGTTTACAAAGAGGTATATAAAGAACCCTGCTGGCCCTTCCCAGCAGCCATAGTTCATAGACAAAAGTCTTTCTGCTTTGCATTGACCTAAGAGTCTAAAAAGGTTTGTAATGAAAACAGGTTGTATTAAATAATATCACAAGCAAAATATGAGGGAAAGCAAAATATAAGCTAATTGCCCTTTAGCTTTAAAACATCTAACAAGGTTTAATCATTTTTCCCTGAGACATATATTATTTCAAAAGTTCTTTCTAAATAGAAAATACAGCTCTAGGTAGTAAATTGTCTTCAATCTAGGCAGAACAATAGGTTTTAGAAACTAAGCATATAAATCAGGTTTTAAAGATGCTTAAGGGTCTATTCACACCTCTGTTAATGTCCTAGGTCACACATGGGTGTGAATGGGTCCTTGGGGTTTCCTTTAAATGCACGTCTACCTTTAGCACATAGGTGTAAACCCAGCTCTAAAGGTATGAATTAATTTGTACCTAAAATGCATTGTGTTGTAGTAAAAAGGTCAACTGTAAACCTTTATGTCTTTTACAGGAGGTTGGGAAAAGGTACAAAGCACAATCTTGTGATATTTAGGATGCTTGCATTTCCAGGAAGCTGACTAACATCATTACCATCTAGGTAAATGGAGTCTAAACTGGGGGTTTATATTAGGTAACTTTTTATGGATAATTTTAGCGGTGGGGATTTCTTGTATAGTTATCCAAGGTCAACTTTAAATAAACCTTGTTACCAACTCAATAATTTGCACACATAAACAAAGGACATAATCCCAAAAACAGGTTAACTAGCTTCCCCCCAAAATTGACCTTAGGACTTTATTAATTACATATGATTATGGAATGGACATTAGATTGTGAGATCCTTTAAGGG
>NW_027320513.1:0-2903 GCF_032062135.1 Pyxicephalus adspersus
TTACCTCCTAGAAATGTAGGGAAGGAAATGGAAAGGAAATTTTTGACTATATTACAATAGACATTTTCTGTGCAGTTTGTTTTATTTCCATGTGTAGCGGTAACTAATGCAGTTCAAACACACGTTAATAGGACATGTTTTCCAAATAAATGCAGTACAATGCAAAGCAGGTTAAAATTAGCCTCTGAGCTGCTGTGTATAAATCTTATTTATAGAATTTAAAATATTATTAGAAACAGCATTCAGCTCAACAAAAAAACACTGATGCTAAAATGTATCAAAATGGTATCTTTTTTGATGTGCCGTCCTTTAGTCATCCCAATATGAACCCCATCATACCACTCTTACATCCAAAGAAAAAAAAAAATAGGTTGACAGTCAACTCAACTACCCCTCCCGCCCCTCCCCTTCCCCAGTAATTTGCAGAGTAGAGAGGAAGGCAGGGTTATCAAAGCAAATATATACCCAAGAAAATGCATTTTTTAAAGCCACCTGTTGATTTTATTTACAGAACACCTAAACATTGTATAGTCACCAAAATTGCAGGTAGTCCTCAAGTTAAGGACATCCAACACAAGGACTTCTAGATACAAACGGGACTTCCTTCCTTGTTCGTCTGCAGGACAGAAGTTTGATTAGGGGGTGAGGAGGGTGGTTTGCATGACTTGCAGAAGAAATATTTTGCTGTTCTGCAAGTTCTTGTACCTCTTTAATGACCAAGACAAACTCTGCAGTTGTTTTTTTTTGCAAATCAGTCTACTAAAAGTCTAAAACTAAAAGACCCTTTTTTAAGCCACCCACCAACTTTTAAAGTTCATTGCTAAGACTGTGAGCATAGTATTGCCAAAAAAATTGCAGGAGAGGTCACAAAAACCTGTAGGTACTAGGGATGAGCGAGCAAGTTTTTAAAACTCGATCTCGTGGCGAATTCGGCCATTTATGTTCACCGAAACTGTAGGTGAGAATTGCCAGTGTAAATTCGCAAAGCGAGATCGAATTTTAATCAAAAATCAAAAAAAATTTTGGGCTGTGCTGATTAATGAATGCAGCCACAGCCTAGTGCTCTCTGATTGGCTGAAGCAAGGTTTATTAACCTCTAGTGCCCAGGGATCGCACACAGGAGGATTCTCAGGGCTGCATGAATGAATGCAGCCCTTGAAATCCTCCTGTACTGATTTCATGGAATTTCCAATCGGTCCGCAAAATCAGTTCGCCGAAATTTACCTTGTCTATTAAAGCTCTCAAAGGCTGGAGAGGACTCACTTCCATCAGTGAAGCTGGGTTATCCAGCAAACCTGGAATGGATCTCATCCAGGTTTGAAATCATATATATATATATATATATATATATATATATTCATATACACTGTAGTTACATTGGTCTTAGTGCTGTTACCTGAACTTTTACAGCTGCTGATCATTACTCAGTGCCCAATGAGATTATACCTGAGATGAGATTTAGTGAAACTATTGGTTCCGGTTTGAGCGTCTCTCTCTCTTGCTGATGGAGGGGGTCCTCCTGTTCCCCATAACTGCATCCCATGCCAGGCTTAGTCACACTCGATACTATATACTGTGGTTTTACACACTTGGTTTGTACTTATGTATTATATATTGTATTGCTTGTAAATGTGAAAATTGGGGTTATAAGAGTTTTTGTGGCTTGTGTTTAATAAAAGATAGCTTTTTATATTTGAGCCCTTTTTGTGACATGTACTAAACTGCCTTTAAAGTCCTACAAATATACCTACCTTTCTATGTACGATTGAAAACGTTTGCTAACAAATAGCAAATGACTTTTAAGAAATTCATTCAAGGTTTGCTGGATCACCCAGCTTCGCAGATGAAAATGTATTTTGTCCAGCCTTGGAGAGCTTTTATAAATCAAGACGAATAATGTAAAAATTAGGAAATCTAGATTTGTGTGTTATAAATGTAATACGTTTCATGGTTCATAGGTAATAAGAGTGTAGGTATTGCTTAAATTATATTTTAAGTCAGGTTGATAAATGATAAGATATAGATGGATATTAAAAACGCACATCAGAACACACTTTGCTATGTGTAGTGGTTTAATAACATTATATACATTTATCATTGTCATTATAATACAATTTCCATGTTCATGTTTAGAATCTAAAGCCAGTTTAAGCTTATTTTTGAGTAATTCAAAAAAAGGTATACTGCTCTAAAATATCTATATGTAGGTATTCCAATTTCAGTTTAGTTTGGTAGTTTGGTCGGAGGCAGGTGCTTAAAGGTGATAGGCCCAGGTAGAGTCAAGGATGATATGTGTAATAGAAAAACCCAGGCTATTTTGGGCAGTTTAGCTGGATTTTTGTTTGTCAAAGTAGAGAAAAAAGGGTAGTCAACCCATTTGTTTTTTGGAGGGGAGATTTTTCCAGTTACCCATAAGCTGTAAGTGTAACTGGAAAATGGACTAAAGTCCTAGGTTGGTCATTTCAATACCCATTGCATTGGTCTTGTTCTTGTCTTGTTGAAAGCTAAATGTCATCCATGAATGTGCTGATATTTACATTAGATATGGTTGAAATCCATTTTATAAGCTTGTGGACCTGATTTTTACAAATGAGAATGTTTCAGGCATTGTGAGATAGACAGTTGATTTGTCACACAGTAATGAGGTCTCAGGCACCCGGTTTCAACCATTAAGTGCTCTGGAGCAACTGAAGGTTTTTTTAAACACTTAATAATGCAGAATGCAGTTTTCAAGTGTTATGTTTGCCTTGTATGGAGGTGCATAAAAAGTGGAAACTTCATTTGTCCTCATAAATTTTTCCAAAAACACCTAATAACCTTCAAATACAATCGGGTGTAGTGGTGGTGGTGGGGGGGGGGGGGCAGGGGGGGGAACTGTTGTGTGGGACTGTTGTGTACAGTAC
>NW_027320514.1:0-2903 GCF_032062135.1 Pyxicephalus adspersus
CATGCATCATAAAGTTATGGTATGGACTACACAAGCATTAAAATGCTGCCGTGCCCTCTATACTAAGTGTAATTACTGCAATTCATCATCAGTGCCAGAGCTGTACATTGTTAAAAGGTGCCAAAGGTACATTTTACAGCCAAAAATAGGGCTATTACTCTATTTTGTAGCAATCCTTTTGCTAAGAAAAAAGTCAATAAAAAGTTTAACCACTTCATGTCTGGCAGGACATTTTACTCTATTCCTGCAGAGCAGATTCAGAGCAGAGGTAGGGCAAATAAAATACCCTCTATTACTGTTAAATATTGATTTTAAATAATAATAAATGTTTTTAAAATGCTTATATAGTAACTGGAACATATTTATCTTTATATTATTTTTTATATTTGCTTAATGAAATTACAAAAGGCTCAGTACTATCCAACATAAACTGACAGCAGGTAAATTTTTATTAGACTGCTTTATCATCTGGATCACACTGAGCTGAGCTATATTCTCTCCAACCTCATGTCCTTGGCTAACAATATATTGTTCAGTGCCAATCTATCAGGATGCCCATGCATTGTCACAATAAGAAGGTGTGAATACAAACAGAAAGCTTTGCCTACCTGAGATTGTAGGATTCAGGGTGGCATTAGAGAAACTGAGCCTAGAATAAAAGCTACATAGCAGGGCCTTTATGCAGGAACAATATTTTTTGTCTTTTTGTTCCATTTCCTTTGATCTTTTGATTATTTACATAGATAGATAGATAGATAGATAGATAGATAGATAGATAGACACAGGTAGTCCCTGGGTTACAAACAAGATAGACTGTAGGTTTGTTCTTATGTTGAATTTATATGTAAGTCGGAACTGGTACATTATTGGTGACAAATGTTTATCTCAACATAATATTAGGCAGTGTAGTGTCAGACAGTTACTGTATAAAATCCTCACTGTGAGTTAATCACAAACAAAGCAAAAAAAAAATCTTTGTGGAGCCTAGACATTCATTAACTTCTCGAGCAAGCTGTGCTTTGATATGCAAAAAAAAAAAACAACTGCAGAGTTTGTCTTGGTCAATAAAGAGTTACACGAGGCTGCAGAAAGAGTTCACCCCCTAAGATCACCCACAACCTCAGCTGTGTTTAGCAAAAGACTTCTGCAAGTCATTTAAAAATGCCCCATCCCCCTTCAAGCCTCCGTTCTGCACACAGGGAGCAGGGAAGTCCCGTTCGTATCTAGAAGTCATTCATAGGTCAGATGTCCTTAACACGGGGACTACCTGTAGATAGATTCTTTATGAAGCACATTGCAATTAATACTAAAAGGAAAAAAAGTTTGGAGGAGTGACTGTTTATGTGACCCATCAAGTCATATAACCAACTTCTTCTCCAGTTATGGAGTTCTGTCTGCTGCCTACACAGAAAACTTAGTGAGATACTGCTGGCAGTACTACATAACCTGTATTTTATAAATGGCCTAGAATCTATGCCGTGGTGTGAAACTGCTTTGTATATTTGGGCCCAGATAGCAGTAAATCTACTATTAAAAAAAGCCAAATTGTGTTTATTATATTACATTATGTATTACAGCTTTCTACCAGTGCTTGGGATGGTGTTGTTTCTGCCGCCTGTTTCTGAGAATCGCTGCAGGGGGCTTATGTTTGCTGATTCTGCTTACCACTGATACTGGTGGGGGGTTATGTTTACAGCTCCAACGCCCCAAACAGATGGGGGGTATATTTACCTCTTACCAAGGACCACCACTACTGAGGGGGTTTATTTTTGTAGACTTCTACTAACCACCAATGCTAGGGTTGAGGATTAGTTCTTTCATCCTGGTAAACATTACCAGTGTTGTGGGAGGGGGGTTATTTCACAGCCTGCTATTGTCTACCAGCGCTTGGGGTAGGCTGTTATGTTTACAGCTCAATATGACCACTAGTTCTGAGGGGGTAGGAGGTGTTTTTTTTACAGCCTGCTAATGATCACCATTGCTTTGGTGGGTATGGTGGTTATGCTTACAGCCAGCTTCGGGAGCGGTAGGTGAGTTTTTACAGCATGAAACTGATCACTAAAGCTGAGAAGTTATTTTTACAGCCTACTAGTGAGTGCCAGTGCCAAGGGGAATATGTTTACAGCCTGCTACTTACTACCAATGCTGAAATGGGAAGAGGCGTGTTACATCCTGCCAGTTTTTTGGTGGGTAATGTAACTTTACCTGACCATAACTGGCGGACATTTTTGCTATAAGGCATTGCAATGTTGAGGGTTAATTTCACTGGCACCAACGGGGGGCATTTATTTACTGCCTTCCAATGATCACCAGTGCTGTAGGTGGGAAGTATATTTTTACTTATGATCACCCATGTTTGGTGTAGGGGTGTTTTTTTACATCCAGCCAATGACAACCAGTGCTGGGGGGTTCATTTTTACAGCCTGCTGCTTACCACTAATGTTTTTATGTGTGTATTGAGGTTATTGTTATAGCCTGCCTCTGACCTTCAATGCCATGGGGTTTTATGTTTACAGCCTTCTATTCACCACTAGTACTGGGGCAGATTTACACTTACAGCCTGCTAATGATCACCAATACTGGGGGGATGAAGGGGGATATTTTTATTTATAAACAGGATTTATATAGCGCCAACATATTACACGTCGCTGTACAAGAAATAGGGGTTGCAAATTGCAGACAGATACAGACAGGGACACAGAAGGAGGTCAGGACTCTCCCCCGAAGAGGGAGATAGGGTTATATTTACAGCTTGCTACTGACCACCAGTTCGGGTAATGTAACTACCAATTCTTGGATAGTTGACACTAATAGCACTGACTTTACCCATCTACTAATTACTATTGCTGCTTCTAACCCCAATGGTGGAGATTATTTTACTCTCAAACTAAAAGCCGCACAAT
>NW_027320515.1:0-2902 GCF_032062135.1 Pyxicephalus adspersus
TGGTTACTTTTTTACGAACGATTTTTTGCCCAATCGATCGTTCGTCGTTCGATTGGAACGATAAAAATTGGAAGTGTGTACGCACCTTTAGATGTATTTTGAAACCTATTTGTTAATAATCTTTGTATTTTCAATATACCATTCTGTATAAAGTAGTAGTTGACTAATTTGTAGTTGGATCGTTATGGTGAGCATTTTGAAACCTAGAACTATTCTCCTAGGCCTCAGGAAAGCCTGGAAACCATATGTAGCCTGTCCTGGTGAACCATAAGTCCCAGACATGCCTATTTGGTCTCTGTTCAATTTTCTGTAATTGTTTATGCACTATGTTTTTGTATGTTTTCACCTTTTAAACACTATAAAAAGTGCAATCTGAATCTGAATTGAGCTGAATACTCTAAGTAGAAATAGTGTAACTTGCTAACCCGAAACACTACTATAGACATTGTGATTGCAGAGACATCCCTGTCTGGAGTGGCAGTGGGTGACACAGACAGTATTAAAGAAGCAGAAGCATAACTGCGGTTGTCAAGGGTAACGGTGCGTGCTTCCGTCTAAGCATGTGGTGGCAGTCTACCTGTGATGGTGCGTTGGGCAAGAGGTAACAGAGTGGTTAACCTTGCCCCGTGACGGCCCTTCTCACCCTGCTGGTGTGTGGACTGTTCCTGAGCATGCTAGAAAGTCTATGCGCAGGGATGCGGGCTGAGAGGGCATTTGTCATACCATCAATACCCCTCCATATGGTGCAAGGATAAACTACAATATCTGGGAGTTCAGAACCCCTTTAAATTGTATCGCAATAATTTTCTCCCACTATAGCTGTATGTGAAGGAACAATTGGAAAAATGGTCCAATCTAACGCTTTACTATTGAAGTAGAGTAAGATAAAGAAAAATAATAATTTTCCATAAAATTTTATATACCATAAAGATTTTACCCATACTGCTGAAGAAAAAAAAAAAAAGATCTAATTTCCAGATAAACCGTTTGGGCAGGTAAACCATTTAGGCTAAGTATGTGCATTTTACAACAACCAGTGAAAAATGGTGGCCTTAACTTCCCTCACGTGGAACTTTACAGCTGGGCAGAGATTTATTAAGGATACATGGTTATATGCTATACTAACTCAGCATTAGATCAACAAATGTTATTCAATTTGACAAATATGTTGCTCATGCACAAAGAATTATTGCCATATTGCCTAGGTGCTTGATAATCCCCTACATTCCTGCTGGCATGTCTGACATAAAGTCAGGATCCAATTTAAATAGTCACTCTTCTCTCTTCATTCCTTTGCGCAGTAATAGCGACTTTCCGTGGGTGATAAGAGAACCATCTGCAATAGAATGCACAAACTTTTTCTTTATGAGCATAAAATGTTTTGTTAACTGTTCAACTAATAACACAATTTCCCATGCAGCAAGATTTTGGCTGACACAGTTTGCTACAAGTTACATCATCCCTCACATCTCAAGCTGCCCAATGTCTTCCATGTGTCTCTGCTTAAGCCGTTGGTCCTGAATCACTTTTCTTGTCCCTCTCCGCTGGCTATTCCTGAGATTCTTCTCATTAAAAATGAGGTTCATCAAATTCTGGATACCAAGTTTCCCGCCTAAAGCTAATGTACCTAATTGATTGGAAAGGTTTTGGTCCTGAGGGGAGATCATGGGTTCCAGCTACAGATGTGTCTGCACGTCTTCTTGCCACAAAGTTTCATCTTCTTTTTCCTCTTAAACCCAGACCCCGGTGGGTGGGGGGGCCCCGTAAAAAGAGGGATAATGTCATACTTACCTTTTCCTCAATAAAGTTTCCGGTGTCCCGCTCCTGTGTTACCCCTCATTGTCCAGTCTGTTTCTGTCAGTCTTTTGATATCCCTGGGTCACCTGTGCCTCCTGTTGCTTCCAGTGTTTCCTGTGTTCCCTGTGCTCTCAGTGGCCCCGGTGTCACTGGTGTCTGTCTCCTGGATCCCTGTCAATTGACCCCTGGCGTGTGACCTGACCTCTCTTGCTTGCTGCCTGCCTCGACCCCGGCTTTTCTTAGACTATCCTTCTGCTTTGTGATTTGGTACAGTGTTTTGCCCACCTTGGTGTGCCCAAGGACCGCAACCTGGCAGTAACCAGCGGCACAACATCCTCTCCATCAGAGGCTCTGGAGAAAACCTGGTTACTGCTTAGACTCTGCTCCTTGGCCCTTCTCAGGGTTCACACCACCTCTGTGTGAGCCATAGCACCTCCTAGTGGTCCTGTCTCTCCGCGCTCGACAAACCCAAAAAATATGAATTTTAAAAAGACACCATACAGTTCCTTGGCCTTGTATCTTGGACACAAAGAATCACCTTGGCTTCAGAGAAGATTCTTGTGATTTGCCAATACATTTTTTAAAGGGTTCCCCACCATTGTAGCCTCCATGACAAAACTCATCAGTCCCATGTTAAGTTCTCCTGGACCCCTGAGGCTCAATGAGCCTTTGACCGATTAAAATTATTATTCCCTTGCTCCCATCCTGAGACATCCAGACCCTTCTCTGCCATTTTGTTCTAGAGGTTGATGGGTCTATATCTGCTATCAGTGCCATTCTATGACACCAATTTGGACCCTAGATGAGCCTCACTAAACAGAATTATGCCATCAATGATTTGGTGGCCATAAAGTCTGCTCTTGAGAATGGCATTCCTTTTTGGAGAGAGCCACCCATCCTATTCTTATCTTCACATATCACAAAAATCTAGATTATATAAAGAAGGCCAAGAGACTTAAGCTGCGTACACACTTGCAACTTTTGTCGTTGGAAAGGATCGTGAAAGATCTACAAGGGGCTGCAAGATGCATGAACGATGCTGTACATACAGCACCGTTCATGCTCTATGGAGAGGGGAGGGGGGAGAGCGACGGAGCGGCACCCT
>NW_027320516.1:0-2901 GCF_032062135.1 Pyxicephalus adspersus
AGCCAGATAAATAGCCAAAAGTTATTAGGATATCCCCTATTTGGCTGGCGGAAGGGGCTATGAAGTTTAAACCTGGAATCACGTCTGGGTTTAGATCTACCCATATTTACATGAGAGAGGCGCCAACTTTTTACCAAGGAGGAGGGAAGTGTGACAGTACAGTTAATTGACTTCCTTCAAATTTAGCCCTCAACTTTGAATGAGTATGGTAGAGTCAGATTGTGAGCCTCCAGTTAGTGACGTTACTATAGACTTTGTGTGTAAGGATCTGAGCAACTTTGACAAGGGCCGAGTTCAGATTATTATGTTCTCCATACTGGTAGGTCTTGTGGGGCAGTAGCGGATGTAGCACAGAATGGCCACTGGTGCAGAACTGGCTTGTGGCCCTGCTTCCAAACTCTTTTTTGGTGCCAGAGATATATGGACTTTTTTTACCTTCCTCTGGATCATTAAGTTTACGGTTCTGGAGATGCAGTTTTTATTTATTTATTTTTCTATTGGTTGAATGTTTTCAAACTATACATTGTATCTCTGAATGAAATACCACTTTTGGGTGAATAAAAGTATGATATTTTATTACATTACATTTTTTATTAAAATAGAAAATGGATGTCATTGGATAGTTTAGATGTAATAAACCACCATGTTGCTTGAATTCATGATATGGAGGATGTAAGTTTGACTTTTTGAATGCTATGGGGTTTCAAGCACTTATCAGTCCCTCAGAGACATTGAGGAGCTAAAGGAGTTAATTAGTGTAAACCCTGGAGTCATAGGAGAAGGATATAAATACAGAATTACACAGCAGAAGAGAACAAGCATGAGTTATACAGACTGCTAAGGAGCAGTCACCTTTCCCCTCCTGTCTTGGAGCTGCAGAGTAAGTGTGGGATGAATAGGGATCATCTAGATCAGGGGTGTCAAACCCTGGCCTGCTGGCCAAATCTGGCCCGAAACGTCCTTTTCTTGGCCCCCAAAAGAATTCTTAAAATGAATTGCAGCTGGCCCGCTGCTTCTATGGATTGCAGCGAGTGATGCCGCTACTACAATTCCCGGAATCACTCGCGTCTATAAACCAGCGGCCTCTCTGCCTATGCGTGGCCCCGCATTGGACTGTTGGACTGTTCCCGTAGACCCAGGCAACATAGACAGTAACCCAATGGCAGGCTCAACAGGAATCGAGCTCCACATTACCCTTTACCATTCTTTTAATACCATTCACCCAGTGCATACAAGCTAGGCCTTGCAGTGCTCTGTGGGTTCCCAGTGAGGAGCATCTGAAGCTCAACATTATCACTATGCAGATACAAACCACCCTCCAAACCTAAAGCAAGGGTCTCGACCATTCATTTCTCCCTGATTCCATTCCAGAGCCTAGAACCAGGGTTACCTTTATTCTTCTGATTTGGTAACACTCATGCAGCCTGTATACCCCACACCTAGAGCCCGGTCTTTAATTGCCCCACAATCAGCATTCACGTCATCAGAGAACCTTACACCATGACCACTGGTAACCCAACCATCTGCAGCTAACAAATTGTAACTAAAGCCTACAAATATGCAAAGCTACAAAAAATCTTGCTAATCAGACTGCACACTCACTTAGGCATTTGTTGCTCTTCAGTAGTCCACTACTATGAAATGCTCTTAGCCACATGGAAAGGAAAATTGTGCCCATCCTAGGCACACAAGTCTGCTCCAATACTTCTTTCTTTATTAGCGAACTTCCAAATTCTTTGTAGAATGATGTTCATCTTTCACCAACTGGTGCCCTTCTCATTATTGAGAACCTCTGTTAACATTCTACATTGGGAAAGTAGGGTCAAACCTCATTAATCCATTCATCTATGTTTTTAAGGAGCCTTCAGTGACCTCCGTATCTGAACTGTGGGGGGCAGCCCAAGGGAGGGCACACCAAAAAACAATTATTTCTGCTTTCTATTCATTTTTCATCGGCAGCGAAGCTTACCACGTGATTAATTTTGTTCTCCTAAATATCTGTTGCTGACATATTTATATCATTATTTTTCTTACTAACATTGGAATATCTATATATATTTTGCAGATTTCCTGCCCTTCAGTCATGACAAACATCTCAGTCATCCAACGAAATACAACTCAGGTAGCCAGCAGTAATAATTTGGAGATTATGAACTTGGCCCTAATGGGAATAACACTTGCAAGTTTTGTATTCTTCTCCTATTTCATGGCAGTCATGCTGAGCGTCTACTTCACCAGCAATGTTGCCCGTCAAGAAGTTCGCTATGTCTTGTTTGCCCACATGCTGGTTAATGACGCCGTCTATCTCTTTATTAGTCTACTTTTGTTCCTAATGGTGACTTATCCCAACAAGTTCCCTGTACCGATCTGCTACATCATGGTCTTCGTGACCTCTACCACTATGAAGATCACTCCCTACAACTTGGCTATCATGTCTCTGGAACGTTATTTTGCCATATGCTTCCCGCTACGATACAAAGAGATCTGCACTTTGCACAGAATGGGCATCGCTATTGGAATTATTTGGGTCATTGGAGTGCTACCTAACATTGCTGATTTCTTTGTTCTGATTTTGTCAATGGAGAAAACATTCCTCCATCAGAGTGTAATTTGCAGTCGGTCTTCCTTCATTGTTGTTGCGTCAGTTCAAAATAACATAAGGCTTGTCAGCCATGCTTCAACTTTTTCCTTGGTGGGATTCATAATCATTTTCACTTACATCAAAATCATGATGGTGGCTTTTAAGGTTGATTCGGGAAAGTCATCTGCCTCCAAAGCTGGAAGAACGGTCATGCTTCACGCGTTTCAGCTCCTGCTCTGTATGATGGCCTACAGCTACAGCGTCTTTGAGATCATCCTAAAGGATTTTATCTCCTTACTCCCGATCATCAACTTTTGTTT
>NW_027320517.1:0-2901 GCF_032062135.1 Pyxicephalus adspersus
AAAAAAACAGTAAATATTGTGTAATGGACATAATATTAGGTCTAGTCATATAACATAAATCTTATATGACTTCCTCTTATCCTTTGCCTTGTTTAACCAGGTGCAAAAAGTCCTAATTTTAATAAATCAGTGGGCAAGGTCTGGTCTTTAGAACCATCATTGTAAACATAGAGATTGACTTACTGAAGGAGTTACAAAAATGATTTTTGCTTTCCTATGATTGGATGGCTTTTGTCCTCTTGAAGTGAACAGTGCAGTGAAGTGAACAACCTAAACTCCTTTATGAAGTCAACCACATTGTTCAACACAGTCTATGTATTACTCAGGCTGGAGCAATGTCCATATTCCATGCATACACATAACAATGTAACACTGTGCACAAACAGGAACATGTTACTTGCACACTACTGCTAGTTAGAAATGACAGTCTCAATGTTTTCTTGAAAATAGCATTCTCGGACATAATTGCAGCATATTCTATTTTTTCTCCCATGACAGATTTTGGCAATGGCTCTATAGCAATATTGTATAGAATCATAATTTCAGAATGTTCTCTAACAGTCTTGTTCTCATTCTCCAACAAGAATTATCTATGTGATACAAGGTTTTCTGTTCTTCTGTGCAATTACTGTGCGGAGCTCACTATGGATACTTGAAGTTCAACATATTTTGGCACGCATCCCATGGAAAGTTTCAGACTACTGCACTGAATTGCTGCTGGTTTTAATATCTCATTCAATAGAAAAGAGAATGTCTTCATATTAAAAGAACAGTTTATACTCAGCGGAATAAAGAAAATCAATACCTCAAAATTAATTAAGTAGAGAATTTCAGATGTAACAGTTTGATTTACTGGTGGCAGCGCTATATGCAGATGGAACAGCAGAAAAATAGAATTAGACACAAACACCCAGCGACTGCATAAAGACCATGGCTATCTTTATTCTAATAATGCAATAAGTATTGATAAGGTGGGTCCTATTTAAATGAATCCAATCATTTGGTTATGAATAATCATTCCTTTAAATGTTTTAGTGTTTACCTAATATGACAATCCAATACTTTTGTTCTAAAACTGATGACTGGATGGACTAAATTTTCCTAAAATTATTAAGCTTCGAATGACATATATGAAACTTGATCATCTGTCATGTTCATAAACAATCATATACATTTAGTCCCCGAGTTAAGTACATCCATCATAAGGTCGACTCCTAGATATGAACGGGGGATTGCTTGTGTGCAGGACGGAGGCTGGATAGTGGGATTTGCATGACTTGCAGAAGAACTCTTTTGCTAAACCTAGCTGAGCTTGTGGGTGATCTTAAGAGCTGAACTGATCTGTAACATCTTGTAACTCTATATTGACCAAAACAAAATCAGTTGCTTCTTTTTGCAAATCAAAGCACAGCTTGCTCCAGAAGTTATTGAATGTCTAGGCTCCATAAAGTTTTTTTCTGCATTGTTTGTGATTAACTCACAGTG
The DNA here is from genome assembly GCF_032062135.1 of Pyxicephalus adspersus. NCBI lineage: Eukaryota > Metazoa > Chordata > Amphibia > Anura > Pyxicephalidae > Pyxicephalus > Pyxicephalus adspersus. Next base: position 1,486 of record NW_027320517.1, read on the forward strand.
AGGGTATTATACAGTAACTGATACCACGCTGCCTAATAATATGTTGAGACAAACATCTGTCCTAATTGCATATATTAAAATAATGTATCTGTTCTTACTTACATACAGATTCAACTTAAGAACAAACCTACAGTCCCTAGCTCATATGTAACCCGGGGACTACCTGTATACAAACTGCTTTAAGCAAAAGTTAGTATGAAATAGAAAGTTATCAATATATTTCAATAGATCAAAGAGAGTGAGTGTTGAAGCGCCTCTGCCTTGTGATAATATATTGATCACACAAGTATTTAATGTAATATAGACCAATGTGCTTGGTCTGTCAAAGCTTGGCAAAGGATGGAGCAAGTATCTGGACAAGGGTTGCTGATGCTGAAAAAACATATTAGAAAAATATATATTTCTCTAAAATGTATAGATATAATAAATTTAAATGAATAGGTACATTTATTTTATTATATAATTAAGAAGTTTAAAATAAAAATAAATGTTCTTATAACACCATCTAACCACCTTGCTTGGACAGCAAGTTATTTTCAATCATTTGAATCAGCAAACCTCATCAAGATAGATTTATGAGAAGCAGATTTCCTCATCTTTGCCATCAGCTGGTGTGTTTTATATGGTGAAACCTTGTTCTCTGTTTCCTATAAATTTAACAACAACAATAAATTCATGAAAAAGGAAAGAAGTAAACCAACTTAGGAAAATAGAATTTGTATTAGGAGAGAGAGAGAAAAAGCTCAGTAAATAGCTGACTGCTCATCCACAGGGGACCTTTTATATTTTTATATGCCTGAAGCAACATGCAAATGTAACTACATTTTAAGTTTCTTCCCCTTGCTCTATTAATCTCTCATACAGTGGTAGGTCAGTACAGACACGCGACCAAGGAATGCAAGGAAAATTAATACATGAGCTCTTTATTGTTGTATTCTAGCATAATAAACAATTTGCTTCTTTATAAAACTGAGTACTATAAGAAGTGATTAAATAAAAGGTTATTTGCTTTCAAAGTGATTTTACTTTACTTTAGTTACTCTTAAGCAAATTATGAATTAAGGAGTCTTGGTGGGGGAAGATATAGAATGCTTAATATGCACAGCAGGAAAGTTTCTATAAAGTTGACTATAATGCTATACATTCTGAACTACCTAAAAAGTCCTCAATGTCAAAAATTCTTGAAAATTTTTTATTATCTAGGTATGGAGGCGATGATGTTAGTAAAGAACCTTTATTAGCATTAGCTAAAAAGAGAAACATGAGCTATTGCTTATGAATAAAACAGATAAACCAAAAACCCAAGTAAGCCCATGCATGCTCAGTAAGAAGTATCTATTAATAATTCACCACACCATCCAATGCATTTCTATACCTTTTTCTCCAGCATGAGCTCTTAAGAAAGTGTAGCAGTGA
>NW_027320518.1:0-2899 GCF_032062135.1 Pyxicephalus adspersus
GAGTTCATCTGAGTTCAGTTCCCACGGTCACTGGGCTGATAAGTAAAGACCGGGGAGCGTGGGAACTTGCGATCACAGCTGATTGGAGGCACGCGAGTGCTTTCAATCAGCTGTGACTGCAGGCGAACTCTAAATGGAGTTTCTCCATTGGGAGTTCATCTGAGTTCAGTTCCCACGGTCACTGGGATGATTGGGAGTACAGCCTGGGGGGCGTAGGAACTTGCAGTAACAGCTGATTGGAGGCACGCGAATGCTTCAAATCAGCTGTGATTACAGATGAACTCTCAATGGAGTTTCTCATATATATATATATATATATATATATATATATATACATTTATTGTGCTGTATATATTTAATAATAATATGTGCTGCATATATGCTCTATATATAGTTTAACTCAAAATCAATGTAAGAGGATCACCTAATAGTCAGTCACTGGTGAAGTGCCCACTTAAATTGATGTACTTTGGTGTTAAGTATATTTACCCTTGCAAAATGTAAAATGGGTGGTTGAGGTGGTAGAATATCTATACATTGTGTTGCTATTCAAGCTCATCTGTGAGTAAAATCTAAAATTCTTTCAGTCCCCACTCCACCACTACCTTCTGTGATTCCACATGTTTCTCACCGTGTGAAGTAGGATATACGTACCTAAATCCATCATCCAGGTCCCTTGACAGCACTGCTTTCCCTTTGGGGAACAGCTTATTCACTGCTACAATGGCACCTGCATACTCACAAACGAGGAGATGTAGAGGAAAAGAAAAGAGACAGAGAGGAGAGGAAAGAATATTAAAGATATGAGAATTTTTGTTAAATTCTTGACAGCAGTTATATATGGGGGGGGGGGGGGTATGGGGGTGCAAGAGTGGGTACGTTGTGTGTGCCATTTAAAAAAAACTTACAAATCCAACATAATTATGTAGACAACATTCAGGTTTAACAAATTTTCTTAATTTGGCCTTGGACCCTCTTAGACTTTTGGAAGATTTGCTTGAATTTAAAGGTATTTTAGTGGGTTCACATACCCTTAAGATCACTGCTTTTACAGATGATCTGCTGTTTTACATATCTAACCCAAGACACAGCCTGACACCTATCTTGAGTTTAGTTGCTCAATATGTCTCTGTATCTCTGAAATCATATGGGGAGGTAAATGTCCTAGACTGAGTCTCTGTATGTTCCAACAACCAACCAGAAACAGAGGAGTACATTTTCCCGACATTGAGTTATATAATTCCGCTACTTCCATCCTATGATACATTAAAGATTGGTTACATAATACTTGTGTTTACACTGACTCTACCTTGGACCAACAATTTATACCAAATATTAATCTAAACTATGTTTTAGACATTCATAGGGAACTACTTCCTGGGGAAGTCATGTCAAAACCGCTATTGTTTTCATGTTGGGCAGTGTGGTCCAACATTAGGATTTAGGATTAGGGGAAAACATCTTATGAACAGTCACTCTTCTTTTTTTTTTACTAATTTGGGGCATTTTGGATCTCCTACACTTATCCTATTTCTCCTTGTTGCAGAAAAAGCCTACTTTTCACACTCTAATGGTCAACTCATTGGTGGATGGAAGTGTGAAAAAAACCCTCTGGTTTGAGGAGGTGGTGGCTGAATTTCCCTTTTTGAGGTCAGCAGTCTATGTTTTCATGCAGCTACTGTCATACACTTTGAAGGTGTTGAAGTCCCTATCTGCTAGGGATTGGAAGAATCCTCTGAATAGTGTACTGTTAAGAAGAAAACCCTCTAGAAAAACATCATAGAAAATTATAGGACGATTAGACTTATTTTAGATTACACCACCAAAAAAACGGGCCCCGGATAAATGGTCTGATCATTTCCCAAATAAATCAGCTGATTATATACTTGTTATATTCTCTACGGCGTGGTCAGTCCTTCCTTCGGCATTAATTTGGCCTTGGACCCTCTTAGACTTTTGGAAGATTTGCTTGAATTTAAAGGTATTTTAGTGGGTTCACATACCCTTAAGATCACTGCTTTTGCAGATGATCTGCTGTTTTACATATCTAACCCAAGACACAGCCTGACACCTATCTTGAATTTAGTTGCTCAATATGTCTCTGTATCTCTGAAATCATATGGGGAGGTAAATGTTCTAGACTGAATCTCTGTATGTTGCAACAACCAACCAGAAACGGAGGAGTACATTTTCCCGACATTGAGTTATATAATTCCGCTACTTCCATCCTATGATACATTAAAGATTGGTTACATAATACTTGTATTTACACTGACTCTACCTTGGACCAACAATTTATACCAAATATTAATCTAAACTATGTTTTACACATTCATAGGGAACTACTTCCTGGGGAAGTCATGTCAAACCCGCTATTGTTTTCATGTTGGGCAGTGTGGCCCAACATTAGGATTTAGGATTAGGGGAAAACATCTTCTGAACAGTCACTATTCTTTTTTTTTTTACTAATTTGGGGCATTTTGGATCTCCTACACTTATCCTATTTCTCCTTGTTGCAGAAATAGCCTACTTTTCACACTCTGATGGTCAACTCATTGGTGGATGGAAGTGCTAAAAAAACCCTCTGGTTTGAGGAGGTGGTGGCTGAATTTCCCTTTTTGAGGTCAGCAGTCTATGTTTTCATGCAACTACTGTCATACACTTTGAAGGTATTGAAGTCCCTATCTGCTAGGGATTGGAAGAATCCTCTGAATAGTGTACTGTACTGAAGAAAACCCTCTAGAAAAACATCATAGAAAATTATAGGACGATTAGACTTATTTTAGATTACACCACCAAAAAATGGGCCCCGGATAAATGGTCTGATCATTTCCCAAATAAATCAGCTGATTATATACTTGTTATATTCTCTACGGCGTGGTCAGTCCTTCCTTCGGCA
>NW_027320519.1:0-2899 GCF_032062135.1 Pyxicephalus adspersus
TTTAGTTCCTCACATTTTTATGCAATCTTTTTGTTCAACCCACTGAATTAAAGCTGAAAGTCTGCAGTTCAACTGCATTTGAGTTGTCTAATTTAAAACTAATTGTGGTAATGTACAGAACCAAAATTAGAAAAAAAGTTGTCTCTATCCAAATATTTATGGACCTAACTGTATCAAGTAGCCTTCCATACTATGAAAATTTCAGGGCATCTGTCTTTACTACAGCACTGATCTCCCCTGCAGTGTCGACCACAGCAGTGTTTTTGTATTTGCTTTCCTCATAAGGAATGTGGACTATGAGCATAAAAGCATTCCACCAGCACGGGAAAAATAGTCCTAGTTACAAAGCCAAGCATCCATAATAATACATTGGCAAGACAGTACCTAACACAGCTCATTAGGTAGAGGCTACTTCATAATTGTATTCTGCCCTTGCCCTGTGTTTGGTCACATTTTCTCAGTGTATGCAATCTGTTTTGGGTGGTGGAAGAATGGTGTGCAGCACAGTACGTGCAAATATATTTTTCCTATATTATTTGAGTGATCATTTATATTGAACATTTTAGCATCTAATTAAATGACACCCTGATATAAGCAAATGTGAACCATTGATATATACCCTTTACAGGAATTGTCTCTGAATACTGACAAAGCTGATATTTGTTTAATATGTATTGGCTGCTGGTGAGGTTAGTATAATGGAATTGCAAATGTGTCTTATAGGAAGCACATGAAGTGTTCAATGAGTGGTTCAAGCACATGAATTCACCTCCTCAGAAACCAACTCTGCTTGAGCATGCCTCCTTTACAGAGAAAGTTGCTTATGAACACAAAGAAAAGAGATATGAGGTGAGTATTTTTTTCCTCTTGTAAAATAAATGAAAGATTGCTATCAATTCTGTCTCTGTAGACATTGCGCAAGAGGCCTGGATTTATAAAATGGTGTATCTAATATAGCTTTAAAATAACTATAGGATAAAACATATCTGTGGGGTATACCAGGCATAATGTATTGTGAATAAAACTTTTGAGCCCATAAAGCCCATAACAGATTTAAATTTTGGTTGATGCTGTAAAGTTTAACCAATAGGTTTCCCAGGTACTTTTGGTGAGATACATCATTTGGACTTATTGCACTGAAAGCGGGTCCATTCCTAAAATGTATTCTTATGGGTCACAAGGCCTAAACATCAATAGGAAAAAAATGTTACTTACCTTTACAGGGAGGCAACATAACTTGTCAGCCACTGGTTTTGTTATTTGGACTGTGTGACCTAGTCATGTTCAATAGACTGCTTTAGAGTATTTGTGTTGTTTACATTAAAACTGCGGTACCCTGTTACTCAGCTTGGTGGCTGAGGCGCCTGTGAAAGTCTTAGATTATTATACACTACACTTCAATGTACTGAACAAACAACTACAAGGTGTAGGGAAAACTGCAAAAAGGATGTTTTGTGATATCAAAACATTTGAGAGAAAACTGCAGGTGTTTGAAAGAAACCTTGAAAGTGGGCTGCTAAAAGATTTTCCTCATCTAAAAATGCATTTAGAAAATTCTACATTTGCAGACAATCCTACAAGCCATAAGGAATTCTACATGGAATGTTGTAGGATTGTAGCAGCTGCAAAGGTGCTTTTTACAGTTCCATAAAATGGAGAGAACCTTGTGTTTTCTTACATCTCCAGATAAACCCAAATTTGAAGAACATGACTATTCCTTCCTACACTGGTTAGATTTAGGAAACCTGGACATGGAGCTATTGAAATTTAAAGAAAGCTCTATCTGGAAAAATAAATTCTATGACCTGCTTGAAATATTTGAGAAGATAGAAGGGATGAGAAATGACAGCACAGTTAGTTCTGAAAATGAAATCCTTAAAGTTTGGAATTCTGCCAAATAATTTTAGGCCCATGGGTTTGCTTTCCTTACTTTGTTTGGATCATCTTATGCTTGTGAGCAGCTGTTTTCAGCTTTGAATTATATCAAATCTGACACCAGAAACAGACAGATTACCCGAGTGCTGCATGTGTTGCTCTCAAACTTACAAAATTATGAGCCAAGCTTAGACAAATTATATCAGCATGCATACAACAGCAAAAATCAAATTAATTGTTCAAAAGCATGCAAACGTTTACCTTTCAATAAAAGGTTGTTTATATCATTGAAAGCTCTGTTGTTGTGTTTTTCTTTTAAGACAAAAGATGTTAATGTATGAGTTGATTTTTTTCTAAACTAAAACCTCAGTATTTAGGTTAATTTGCCGTGTTGGCACTTTAGGATGGGGTTTGGGTTGCAGTTTGGGCACTCAGTCTCTAAAAGATTCACCATCACTGCTCTAGAGGGACAGTCCTTCTAATGGATTGAAACTAGTAGATGGAATGCAGAAACAACCTTTATCCCATAACCCATAACTAAAGATGGCTGATTCACCTATCGGCATTCCTTTACCGGGTGCCACCATCTTCCTTCTGTTCCTCCTCTCAGAAGACATCTTCGGCCATCTTGTAAGTCTTTAGGTGTGGATTGGCATCTCTGGCTTTTCAGCCAAATTGTCATCATTCCAGATGGGTTTCCTCCCTCTGGTCTAATGGCGGCATGTTTTGCTGTCTTGCTAACCTTTCCCACTCACAAGGTGCCTGTCTGTTTCCTGTTCCCCTCCACAGAGTGTGCAGATTTACCTGCACTTCTAGATCACATGCAAAAACAGTAAAAGAAGAAAATGCTACACCTTCACCTTTCACCCTTAGGCAGAGTGCTATCAACCAGTCAGTAGATGATCAGATATAGGGGTTATGAGAGCACATCAGGCTGTATATAGGGTTATGGCCTCAGGCAGGGCTATGCTCTGTTAGATGGTTTTGTAGTATCGGGATGAAGAAAGTAAACCCATGACACTGA
>NW_027320520.1:0-2898 GCF_032062135.1 Pyxicephalus adspersus
AAAAAAACACACATACACTCCAAGACAAACAAATGTTTGCAATTTAACATGTGGGGGAGCTGAAATATTACACATATGACTGATGTTGTAAACATGATTATAGACAGCTGCATGATGTCAAACAAGATATATGAAAAACAGGTTAGAAGGAGAAAAGAGAGAAGATTTAGGCTCTTGTTTAAGTTGTGTATTGTTTTAAAAGGCAGTTTAACAGTCTGGTGTCATAAGTACAATAGTGTGTTAAATCACAAAAGATCAGTTGCGTTCTAGGCTAGAAAGAAGGTGTAAATGAAAAACATTTCGCTACGGGGGCTTCCCCAGGGGTATATAACAAGTGTAAAAGTGTAATATACTGTATATACAAAATACGAATCACAAGCATTTGATAGATAGATAGATAGATAGATAGATAGATAGATAGATAGATAGATAGACAGACAGACAGATAGAGACTGACTTTAAATGTCATCAAATTAGAATAATATAACATATGCATACATATTTGTGTGGATACAGATTCAAATACAACATAAAAACATGTATATAAAAGTTTTTTACATAGGATCATCGGTTTGTAGCATAATATATGATACCGTATAGGGTTACATCATGATGTATAAATATTTCAAGGTGGTAAGATATGCTAGGTATATATAATTAACGATATATACAAAGGATAAATTGAATAGGTAGGTTAGGTGTGTGTGTATGTATATGTATTGAGTAGGTAGACTGTACATAACTATATATATATATATTGAAATAAGCTGTGTATGTAGAGGTAATCATATAAATGTAGCTAAATGTGGTATTGTTGTTGAGAGATATTAGAGTAGACATATATAAAGTTGATCTAATTGTTTTAGCGATGTGGAGATGTTGTCACAGATAGGTATCAAACAAGATATACCATGAAGGTTCATTTTACCAGGAGAAAGACCAGTGTCATCTTCTACATGTGAAGTGAAATCCTCTTCATCCTCATCACTCGGAGCAGAGGGGGCAGGAGGGAACTGCTGTATCTCATGGCGTACTATTGGTAAAAATTACATACATTTTTGAAGTCAGTAAAAAGAAGCCAAAAATTAAAAAAACAATAAACAGCTAATCCTAGAAAAATGATCTCAGAATTCCCCCTAAAACAAAACTAAGGAAAAACTATAAAACTTTGGCATACGTTTAAATTACTAAACTGTTGCAATGCAAGTAAAAAAAAAAAAAAATTGTAGTTAAGTAATTTATCTAAAAGGATTGAACTTACATGGTTGCAAGGCATCGGAGTCATCCCCTTAGTCCACCTCTACCACCGTTTCTGGCCCAATAAATGTCAAGGCTAATCTTTCATACTCCCCGAGACGCTGCACAATGTGTTGGGTGATATGTCCCACTCCTTACGGCCTCTGTGCCCAGGACCCTTTTGATGTGTCTGAAGATGTCACTAACACGCATTTGACACAGGTTAATGGTCTGTTGTATATTGCCCACTCCATTACCCTCCTGGCAATTTCCTCCCAGATTCTCTGCTTTTCGGCAAGTGCAAGCCCCCACACATTTGCTGAAAAAATTTGAAGTAGGTCTCCCATTTTGCCCTGGGCTGGCTCAAACTGGCTAAGCTGCCGGATTGAGGGCCCAGGGGCCTACATGGTTCTTGGCCTGCTTTGCTAGGCAACCTGGAATAAAGAATAAAATGTTTATTCTTACCTAAAATATTTTTTTTTGTTTTCTTTTTTTCCCAAAAAGAATTAACTTGCAATATTGCAAGGAGAAAGGCTAAGAAACTTCTCTGATAATATATAGGGTTGCAATGGCGCATATGCGTTACACGAGCACTGGGCACAATCATGTTGTGCACACCTGAAAGAGTCATATCTGCCCCGCGCACACATGCATTCACACATTCTGTTTTTGGAGATTGTTGTTTTTGCGAGTGCAGTTGTGGCCGCAACTGCAACAATGTTGGTTGTTGCACAGGATAATGGTACTCCATCTGCCCTAGAAGGTGAGGAGCAGCCTTCAACATTGTCTCCAAGTCTTGTACAGGAGTTTTTCTTACAACCAACCTGGATGACATGTGGGAGCATGATGTTAAAGTGCAATTCCACCTTGTCACAAAGTAATCCAAAACCTCTACACTCGTTTGGAGGACAAAATTGCACCCAAGACCAAAAGAAGCCAGGCTGTGACAGAAATTACCAGACTCCTGGCCACTCTATACATACTAGGCAGGGGATCATTCCAGATGACCTCTGGATTAAAACCAGCCTAAAGAATCCAGGGTGTTTCTGCAGGTCATCAATGCCACTATATATTCATTACCTTCACACAGCTTAGAAGTGGAGGAATGTAAAGGTGGATTTCGTCAGGCAAGTGGGATTTCCAAATATTTTGGGGGCCATCGATTGCATCAATGTAGCAATTCGGACCCCTAAACAACAGGAAATCTCATTTCGAAACCAGAAGCAGCATCATTCACTGAACGTGCAAGTAGTCTGTGATGCCAACAGGAGAATCAAAGGTGTACGCACAGGTTTCCCAGGTTCATGCTATGATCCCTATTACCTGCGTCAGACAGCCCTCTACCAGAAGTTAAACTTTGGAGAAATGGTTAGTAGGTAATGTAATATGTAATTACTGTACTGCAACTAACAGTTGCAATAGTTAACTCCTAAAGAAACCTATTATGTTGCTAAGTAGTTGCGTCTTTACGTGTTAGTATTTACATATGTGTACATAACATGTGTGAATTACATATTTCAGCACATCATTTTTGGGTTACAACCAAACCTAGGAGTCTAAGTCAGAGCAAGCAGTCTGTAATCCTTTGTTACATAGGTAGGTTAGGTTGAAAAAAGACATAAGTCCATCAAGTTCAACCACTAGGGAAATAAACATATCCCA
>NW_027320521.1:0-2898 GCF_032062135.1 Pyxicephalus adspersus
ACCACTGATTTAGCCCATGAAAAATCCATGCTTGTTGTAGAGTGAATTATAACCCCAATCTAGCACATACAGTCTCACATTCCCCTGAGGTAGCCTAGAAAAGACGAAAGGCGTCAGCATTTGAGACAGTTATCCTGCCTAAAAGTGTCTCAATTTATGGTACCCCTAAATGGGATTATGGACTTTGTAAGTCTTGAACCTCAATAAACCCCACAAACACTGTAGGGGTGTGGACTATAAGAATTAATGTCATTGTATTCTATTATGGTTGCTATTTTTGTTGAATCTGTTTAAAATGTTCCACTAAAATATTTCTTGTCTGTCTATTTATGTCCCCTAATATACAAGGTTAGGAGAATATGGATAATATTTACCCCATGTGCCATAGAAACATCTCCCAGCAGCGGAAATATCCGGACATGCTGGGACTTACGGCTCTTTGTTGTCTGGAATCCCTTATGGCCCCAAAAAGCGTTTTGTTTGTTGTGCTGACTAATCACCCCCGGCTAAAATGCAGATTACCAGCATAACTTCATATTAATGGCTCTGTTTATGATTCTCACTCTAATTGCCTCCTGAAAATGGCCAAACATAATGTCCAAAATGTCCATTTTACGCCATGGAAACAAGTTCCACTGCAGCTATTTTCTGTCTTCTTCTTCATTTTTGTAAATGTGCAAAGAACAATGCGCTCTCGGGGTCATGAAGAGTCTGCGTTTTTACTGATACCCCCTCCGGCCAATGCAATTAAGAAAACAAAGAAATGAAATGCAATAATTTGCATTCACCCTATAAAACAAAGAATTTTATCAGTAAGACAGAGATACAATATTGCACAAATGGCATCTTTTTATTTCAAGGAGTCGGGATATTTCAAATACAATTAGCACCTTGTCGCTAAAGGGTGGCGTGATGCTGTGGCTGCTGTTACAGGGCTGGAATTAGGTTCTGTGAAATGCGGAGTGACAATTGAGAACTTGTTTGGGTGAGATAATGATTTCAACAACACAACGGAATTATCTAGCAGGATCAGAAATTCCTCCTTTCTTACAATTATCACTCTCTGAATTCTTACTTGTGATGGCGCAGAAAAGACGAAAGGCATGCGAAAGATGGAACGAGATGATAATGGACGACACCGGGAGATCTTTAATGTAAATTTTCATGAATTATACAATAAATAACACTAAAAATTGAGCCATGAACATTCACTGTGCAGAGCAGGCTCAATCTTGTATGAATCTACCACATACTGGTTTGGGTTTTCTAAAATATCTCATTGTTCTGTACAGGACTCCATAGATCCGAGTGGGAGTCTTTGATGTGCCATTGTTTTTTGACTCCAAGTGTCAGCCTACCATTGATATGTTACCCTAATGGTCAATGTGGCATTATTATGGGACCCCCACCCCCAGGAGTCAATGTATGATCATTATAGGACCTTCTCCCTGAGGTGTCAATATTTATTTATTTTGGAACACCCCCAAGTGTCTGTCATTGTTCTGTGACTACAAGTATCAGTCTATTATTATTATTACACAGTATTTATATAGCGCCATCATATGACGCAGTGCTGTACAAAGTCCATAGTCATCTCACTAACTGTCCCTCAAAGGAGCTCACAATCTAATGCCCCTACTATAGTCTTATGTCATTAACGTAGTCTAAGATCAATTTAGGGGGAAGCCAATTAACCTAACTGAATGTTTTTGAGATGTGGGAGGAAACCGGAGTACCCGGAGGAAACCCACGCAGTCACGAGGAGAACCTGCAAACTCCATGCAGATAGTGTCCTGGCTGGGATTTGAACCTAGCACTGCAGAGGCCAGAGTGCTAACCCCTGAGCCACCGTGCTGCCCTGATATGTTACCCTAAGTATTTTGGCACCCCCCCCCCCTCAAAGTGTCAGTGTGCTATTGTTCTGGGTTTTTCTGAGAGGTGTCTCTGCATTATTGCTTTGGGACCCCTGTGTATCAGTGTGTCATTATTCTGGGACCCCCACCCCCAGGGGTCACTGTTCTAGGAATGACCATCCACCAAACAGAATTCCATCTTCCAGGTGTCAGTCTATCATTGTTATGTTACCCAAATGGTCAATGTGTCATTTTTATGGGACCTCTCTTACCCCCAGATGTCATTGTGTCATATTTCTGGCACCCCCACCTCCGGGTGTCAATGTTTGTCAACTATTTTGGTACACCCTCCAAGTTTCGGTGTGCCCCCTAAGTATCAGTATGGCATTGCTCTGGCATCCCTCTCCAAGTGTCACTGTGTCTTTGTTTAGGAACCCATTAGTGTGTTGTTTTTCTGAGCTCCCCCCAATTCCAAGTCCCACTCTACTGGAGCCCCTAAGTGTCAGTATGCCATGTTTCTGGTATCCTCACACAGTTACTGTATCATTATTTGGAGACCCCCCCTAGGTGTCTGTGTGCATTTTTCTGGAACATCTCCCAAGTGTCCTCATCTCGAGACACCCCCACTGGGAGTCAGGGTGCTAACGTTCTGGATTCTTTTGGAACTGGCAGGTGTTAGTGCATTACCTGGGACCATCAGTCATTTTTTGTTTTTGCCCCCCCCCCCCAATGGTCAGTATGTCATATTGGAATTTTTTTGGTAAACCCGTAAGGTGCTGATTTCAGCACAAGCTATATTTTAGCAACCTGCGCCAATAATAGTCCTGGCACTTGGACATCGTATAATATTCTCTGTAGCCTAATATGGTTTTCAGACAAATCCATGTGCAATAGGTAAAGATTTTAGGCCAGCATACAAACAAGGAACAATCAATCTCACCCCATCCAAGGCAGAGAAAGCGTTTGCGGATGATCCTATTTCGTAGACGCCCCGTCACTGCCATGTAGGACTGCCAAGCTTCCGTCAGCACCCAACAGAATGAAG
>NW_027320522.1:0-2897 GCF_032062135.1 Pyxicephalus adspersus
AATAGTGTATACTGTTATTTAACTGTACAGTACCTTATATAATATATATATTTAACACAATTATATATGTATTTTGTAAAGGATTCTTTGTATTGAACTCAATACAGCTTTTTTGTATTGAATCCAATGCAAAATTCTTTGACTTTCCCGCACCGACGTCACCAGGAAACCCCAGAGATCGTCTCTGCACACGCCAGGAGAAGACAGAAAAGGACGGATGTCTCCGGGGGAGCTGCAGGGACAAGGTAAGTGTTTTTTTTTCAGTTGTAATCCCATTTTCATTCAATGTTGTATGACAATCAGATTGCACTGTAACGCTTGTTTCTATTTTTAGCTACCTCGAACCTGGTTCGGGGGAAAGCGCTTTCAGCAAGTTTTCTTACCCCGAACAAGGCTCAGGGTAACCGCCAGAGGGTCAAGTGCAAAGTTTGTGCAACATTGCAAGCTAACACTAACTGCTGGTGCCCTACATGTAAGGTGGGGATGTTTAGGCTACCATAAAGTCAGGTAGAGACAGTGAAAAAGCCTAAAACTATAGCTAGCTTCTCTATCTGCTTTTACTGTGAAGTTATTTTTTTCTGAAAAATCCTCAAAGTTCACAACAAATGTATTTCTAAGTAGGGTTCAAATAGCTTATAAACACCTATTGGTTTCTTACATTACATGGCCGGTTGGCTGAATGTTGGGTACAGTTTTATTTAATTTAATTTTAATGCTAACATACATATACCTTTACATGAGGGCATCCTTATAAGGTAGGATGCTGGTTAAAGATGAATATTCATCTGCAGTGGTCAAGCACTGGTCACTACCTAATTTCTAATGGAATTTAAAACATAGTTTTACATCCAATCTGCAGTCTCAACTGCAGGACTTGCTGTATGCAACCAGGGATGAGTGAAAATTTCCTCGAACCTCCAATGGTTCTGCGCGATTTTGGCGAACCCATTTCGCAAAGCCATCGGAAGAGGAAATGAAAACATGAGGATTCCCAGAGCTGCATTCAGCCCTGGGAATCCTCCTGTTTGCGATCCCCAGGGCACTAGAGGTTAATTAACCTCCAGTGCCTGAGGATGGCAAAGGATTTCCATGGCTGAATGATGCAGCCCTGGACATCCTCCTGTTCGCGCAATCCCCAGGCACTAGAGGTTAATTAACCTCTAGTGCCTCGGGGACCTCACACTTTTCTCAATGAATGCAGCCACAGCTGCAATCATTGAGAAGATGCCCGGCAAAGGAGAACCTCCTGACCTTGTAATATAAGTATCTCTTACAAATGATACATTTGTTAGAGATACAAATGTATAATTTGTAAGAGATACTTATATTACACTAAGTATCCTTGTTATCTATGCATATGGGACAGCAGAGCTCGTGAGAGGCATTGGGTGGAAAGGAATTGGCCTCCAAGATATGCCCTAAAACTAGGTGATCCAAACACTCTATATGAGCCACTTGTTGATAGAAAGATAGTTATATTCCCGCCTCTGCATTTGAAACTGGGTCTGATGGAGCAGTTTGTTAAAGCTTTGCCAACTGAAGAAGACTATTTCAAGTACCTTATTTTGGCATTTCCTAGCCTGTCATTTGAAAAAATAAAGGTCAGTATGTTTGATGGTCCACAGATTCGGCAGCTCATAAAAGATGAACATTTCATCAGGACAATGTCAGAAGTCGAAAAGAATGCTTGGTTATCGTTTAAAGCCATTGTTAGGGACTTTTTACCTTTAATTACACAGAACTTGTCCAGAAACTCTTGGAAAGCTACAAAATGCTTGGTTGCAATATGAGCATCAAGGTGCATTTTCTGCATAGCCATCTTTCAAACTCCCCGGAAAACCTTGGTGGAGTCAGTTGGGTCTGGTAGGGGTACAGTGTGGATTTTTTTAAGTGAACTTTCCTTTCAGAGACAATTTAATGTGTATTTACACTCTTTTTTTTAAATAGACTCTATTGGAGAAATTTCTATGTTGTTTGGAGAAAAATTTGTCACTAAGACATGACTGTGACAAGGCAGAGACCCTCCCCCTTTATAATAAACACAAAAATAACATTGGTTAAATTGTCCATAGGCCTTTTATTAAAAAACTAAATAACATTAAATTAACAAATAAATAATCATGGATAACAATAAAACAACATTAAATAGGTGGCACTGAGGGATGGTAATCCAGTGAGTCGGCTCCAAACTGTGTGGGGAACAAAGGGCTTAAAATAAGCTTATCTGTCTGCAGATCTCAAATTTTCTTCTCTCCCCTGCATCTTGATGTGTCCAGGAACGCAGTGGTACTCCTACAGATGATGTCCAAAAGCAAGGGACATCAATCCAGGCTGTCAGCAAAAGAAGCATTAGCCCGTGCTACAGGTAAGATGGCGCCTGTCAGCCCTTCCTCTGACTACGTGGCTGGGGACACAGCAAGTGAAACAGATTTTTTTTTTGGACAGTTCTCCCTCTATATCCTCACAGTAGCCCCTTTCAGACCAGGAGGTCATGTTAGAGAAATTCCAGGCTATACTTCCATCTGCTCAGGAAGCTACCAGTAAGATGATCACTGATCATTTTACTAAAGAATTGCAGGAATTAGGCCATCGCACTGTGCAACGCAAACACTGCATGGATGATGTGACCACAGTGTTGGAAGGGTCATGAAGGGGACCTGGACCACCTAAAGCAGGAAATTCAGGTATTACTCTATAAGCTAGAAGACCAATAGAATAGATCTCACCGCTCTAACCTGAGAATTAGTGGGACCCAGAATCTATCATAGACTTACATTCCACAGCCACAGCACTATTTCAGGAAATGGGCCCAGAAACACCATTTGAAAGGGTGGAAATTGAATGTATCCACCACACCCTGGCTAAACCCAGGCTGGATTGCCCCCCGCGTGATATTG
>NW_027320523.1:0-2897 GCF_032062135.1 Pyxicephalus adspersus
TCTAATTTTGTTCACCTGTACCCCCTTCCTGTTCCAGAGAAATTGGGGTTCAGGTGCCTCCAGCAATGTGTAACAGTAGATTTTTTTGATAGGCAGAGTTCTTTATGTTCTGATGATAGCCTAACAATTAAATTTTAGGGGGTGTTAGTCACAGGTGTCCCCCACTTGCACCTACATTTTTGGTTTTGTACATCTCCCCAAAGGAGGGGGATGTCATTGTACACACCCATTTGTACATGCCCCGTGGTAGATTTATTTCACTGGTAGATTTTTTTCATTAGAACACCGGATAGGGAATCCCCCTCCTCCGGAGTGTCTTGGGAGGAAGGGGATCCCCCATCAGAGATCTCCCTGCGGCAGCCGAAGGGAGCCACAACAAGGAGGCAGACCCCTGGACTAGATGATTTATAGACTACCACTTATAGAAGAAGGTTTCAATTTATGGGCTTGATTTCTAACCCAATCACCATCTAGCCCTCAACCCCAAGATAATATGAACATGTTAACACACACCAAGGTAAAGTCTAGAAAAAATCATGTTGGACAAACTTACTTTGACAAACACTTTCCCTAACTAGCTGTCAATCGCACGTATCCAACGGAATGAAGTAAAGTAAAAGAACTATGATAAACAGTTTATTATTTGTGATATGGAGTATATCTTTACTCTAGCCTTATGGTTGCTGAAACATAGAAAATCTAATGATTTCTTTGAGATGCATACATTTGAGATGCATGTGCATATGTCTGATATGTATAGTACAGAGTTTGTGCGTATAATGGCCTATTGCCTATTGTATATGCTACTTCAAAACTTTACAATAAAGAATATTTGCTGGGAGTTTGAATATCATCTGATCTTGTTACATAGTCCCTCCGGTTCCAAACTTCCAAATAGGTCAGAGGGGCTTCCATTACATTGGGCCAGATGGTGGGCTCCTTAACTAATGGTAACTGAAGTTTAAACATTTGTTCATCATATGCCTAGCTTGATGTCAGGTTTGCAGCCCCTGGATGGCCATGCTTGTTAACTTCACTGTAATAATTAGGAAGATACGGTTGCCTGGACATCAAACATATTTGCCTTGTTAATATCTAGCAGATAGGGATGGGGATAAGAAGTCCACAGAAGGAAGATAAAATTGTTTATGCTTTCATTTAAGCAATAGAAATTAGCAGGGGCACTGAATTTCCGGCAGAACATACTTACTCTACTTAATAAAATGTACTTTACCTGCAAAAAGGAAACAAATGTAGTGACTTCATATAAGATCTGGTAAGTTGCAATATATCACATTTTTGGTTGTGAGTTTAGACATTCAGTTATTCTGAACGATTGCCCCCTTTGCCCAATTCAAGCAAACTCAGTAGAGCATAGAATATATCAAGTACAGGCTTGAACAGACATTTAGCCTCAGAGGGTAGTTAATAATTTACAGCGATGTTGAACCAGTCAACATCTTTGCATAGTTTATTGTAACAAGCCTACAACACACAGGTTTCAAACACAAGTTTAAATAAAACAATTTTTTGGGTATTTAATTTTAGTTGTATTATTTCCATTTATTTTGTCATGTTGTCAAGCCACATATTAAAGAAACAATGAAGAGCCTTCTAGCTGCACAGAGGATTTTACAAAACTGTTCTATTCTTTCTAAGTAACCTGATAAACTAGCACTGAGACAGAGGGGTAGGGAGGAATATCAAGAATCAAAGTATGAATATGTAACTAATATGGGTGTTTTCACAAAATTATTACACCATAAGGTAAAATAGGATTTTGCCATTGAGTAGGACAGGTAGTCCTAGGCGATTTCTTTCATGATCCTTTCCAACGACAAAACACTGAACAATGCATGAACGAGTGCTGTACATACAGCACTGTTCTTCCCTATGAAGAGGGGAGGGGAAAAAATTACGGAGCGGCACCGCACTGTACTCTCTCCCCTTCACTTCCATTACGATTGTTCATGGATCCATCAGGATGGATCCAGGAATGACAAGTGCTGTACACACACCAGATTCTCATCCGATATCACCCGAGACAATTATCAGACAAGAATCATCTGGCGTTTGTACATGGCCACTTTCAGGAAATCCACAAGCAGTCCACCTGACGAGTGGGCAAATTGTAATGCACTATGGAATGGTAAGCACGTTGTAAGGTGAGAGATGGCAGGATACAGATCGAACAGATCAAACGGACCACCTAGTGACTACAGTTAGCATTTCGGATGAACAAATACTTGTGTCAGGGTGGTTTCTGAAGGAATCAAGGCCAGAGCCAGCAGGAAATGATCAAATATCACTGCAGGAGGGCAGTACAAATGGATCTGGGATTGACAATTCCGGTGGTTTTCCTTTTCTAAATGCTATCTGGTGAGAAAGAGGCTGCAGAATGAAGTGAGCTCAAAAAAATAACAAAAATAAAATAAAAATAAACAAATAGAAATAAAACAGCTCTTATTGTCCAAGACAAAAGGTCCAATCACATAAGTGAGTCTTCAAGGCGAGAAGTGCAAAAGCGAACAGTTCCTGACCTGGAAAGTGCGGTGCTGCTAACTTAGCCAGAACTAGAAAACAAAAGGTTTGTGTGCCCAAAAGGTTTCCCTGCAATCCATCTCGGTAAGACCAAAATTTGAGGACAACTGTGCTATGAAGCTGCAAGAAAACAAAAGGATAACCATCTTCCTAGGACAGTAGCACAAAAACTAAGGCATGCAGGAGGGGTTATCCCAGGGTTAGCCCAAAGTTTGCGGTTTCTCAGTTTTCAATCCTCCTGTAAAGCTACATACACACTTCCAATTATTATTGTTGGAAAACGAACGACGAACGTTCATGCACGATATATATGAACGATCGTATAGCACCGATCCTGCACATAGAGTTAACGACAC
>NW_027320524.1:0-2897 GCF_032062135.1 Pyxicephalus adspersus
GTTTCGAGGTTTCTTTTAAATGAGCAGAAAGTAGGAGCAAGCCGAATAGGACGAGGAAGACCATTCCAGAGAGTGGGGGCAGCTCTAGAGAAGTCTTGTATCCCATCCCTACACCCTCCCTTCTTTTCCTTTTCCTTCCTTTTTTCCTTCCATTCCCCCCTTACTTCCCTTCCTTCCCTCCCTTCCCTTTCCTTCCTTCCTTCCTTTCCTTCTTTCATCCCTTCCCTCCCTTTCTTCTCATCCTCCCTTTCCTTCCATAACCTCTTTCCATTCCTGTCTTCCCTCCTTCCTTCCTTCTTTCCTTCTTCATGCCTTCTTTTTTGCTTCCTTCCTTCTTCTCTCTCGCCTTTCCCTTTCCTACCTTCCTCCCTTCTTCCATTCCTGCCTCCATCCATCCATCTCTTCCTTTCTTATCTCCCAATTTTTTCCTTTTTTTCCTCACCCTCCATTTTACCTTCCTTCCCTTTTTCCTGCTTCCTTCCTTCCAATCTTCCCTCCCTTCCTTTCTTTCCTTCCTTTTCATCCCTTCCTTCACCTCCTTCCGTTCATGCCTTACCTTCCTTTCTTCCTTTCATTTCCTTTCCCTTCCCTTCTTCACGTTTTCTTTGTTGCTTACATCCAGGGGTGTAATCGTAAAAAAAGAAGAGGGGGCATGCTAATAGTGAAGGCTATAAGTGGCGAGCCCGCAGGTAGAGCCTATATAGGGGTCCCGAAAAAAGTGAGGGCATGGCGTGCCCGCCCCACTACACCCCTGCCTCCTTCCTTCTTTCATTCCTTTCCTCTCCCTCCCTTCCATTCTTCCTTCCATAGGCCTCACCTATTGCCAGGTGTACACAATGACCTCATAGCACCTAATCACACCTGGCCGCGCCCTCATAATGCAGGGGTGCCACACCCCACACATACAACCACCAGACAGCAGATGTTATTTTAGGCATTTTATACGTCTCCGCTTCTTCTTTCCTATTGAATATTTTTTTTTTCATCAAATTATTTTGCGCTGCTTCTCTGCAGGATACTTACATAGAGGTGTTCGGGGAAAAAGCCTATTTTGAGTAATACCTCGACCATTATTAGTATCGCCATGGAAACGGGATGCCGGGTCGGAGATTGTCTGTCGTTGAGCTCGTTGGAGAACAGAGAAGCGGCTGGAAGGTGATAAGAGATACGAGAGACCGAGATAACATCACAGATCTGCCGGGCGCCTCGTTCTAATGACTTATCTCTAAGGGAGGGGGAGATAAAAATAGGAAATACCGAAATTTAGAGACTGAGACCCCCCACCTCTCTCAAAGGGTTATGAGTCTTATTCTGCAATGAACCTTGTTCACTTACAGGACCTTCATCCTAAGCAGCTGATTGGATGGCAGAGTTCTTCTGTAAAAACGTTAAGCAGAACTCCACCCATATGGCTACAAACACAATTAAAATACATATATGAGAGCTGTTACTTGCCAAAGAATTTGTATTTCTGCCCTTAAATTCAGGGAACAGGACAGCAAGCAGGAGACCTAATTTTCCTGTGCTTGAGGTTAATTCAAACTTACAGGTCTAGTCCCGCCCCCTAGAATGCTTTCTCCAATCAGCATGCTACCTATTATCACATGAGCACTGGAACTGATTGGCCCTTTGTTCTGCTTTCCTCTCCCACAATGATCACAATGCAAAATTGTAGCAACTCATTCATTCTTTCCTTCCTCTTTTCTTTTCCGTTCTTTCTTCTTTTCTCCCTCCCTTCCGCTTGAGGTCCAGTAACACTTACAGGTCTAGTCCCGCCTCTTAGAATGCGTTTTCCAATCAGCATGCTACCTATTATCACATGAGCATTGGAGCAGAGCTGATTGGCTCCTTGTTCTCCTTTTCCCAACTAAGTGATCACACTAACATTGTAACTTTGTAGAAAGTCATTATTCCTTCTTTCTTTTGTTCTTTTCTTCAATCCCTCCATTCTTTCCTTTTTTCTCCCTCCTCTCAAGTAACACTTACAGGTCTAGTCCCGCCTCCTAGCTTGTTACTGGCCAGTGACAGAAGAAGCAGAAGACTGATGAGCCTATCTCATACTTTCTCCAATCAGCATGTAGCTTATTATCACATGAGCACTGGAGGAAAGCTGACTGGTTTCTTGTTCTGCTTTCCCCTCCCACAGTCGTCACACTGCAACATTGTAACTTTGTAGCAAGTCACATGGTAAAAGATTATCCCAGGGCTGATCTTATTTGGACATTTGTAGAACTGTGCAGCCATCACTATTCATATCTCTGAACCACCATCCCAGTCCAGGAAGTCAGTGATGACCCCCAGATGACGCCTGAATAAAAATGGTGTGGAGAAAAGGTACTGGAGTGCTGTGATCTCATTAGGAGTTAGTTGGTTTTAAAAAATATGGGACTTGGAAAATGCTTAGATAACCGATTGGATTTTTATTACTGTCTCTGTCCATCTTCAGAAGGTTTCACAAAACTTCCTGTGTGGTCACTGCAACAGGAAGTGGACAGAAATTTCCCTAGGGCTGTAACTCTTTCGTATACTACTAAGAAAACCCCAGCCAATGGTGGAAGAGGGGAGTCCAGCCAATGGTGAAGGAGGGTAGTCCAGCCAATTGTGGAGGAGGGGAGTCCAGCCAATGGTGGAGGAGGGGAGTCCAGCCAATGGTGGAGGAGAGGAGTCCAGAAAATGGTGGAGGAGGGGAGTCCATCATGGTGGAGAAGGGGAGTCCAGCCAATGGTGGAGGAGATGAGTCCAGCCAATGGTGGAGGAGGGGAGTCCAGCCAAAAGTGGGGGAAGGGAGCCCAGCCAATTGTAGAGGAGGGGAGTCCAGCCAATGGTGGAGGAGGGGAGTCCAGTCAATGGTGGAGGAGAGGAGTCTAGCCAACGGTGGAGGAGGGGAGTCCAGCCAA
>NW_027320525.1:0-2896 GCF_032062135.1 Pyxicephalus adspersus
GCATACCCTCACCTACAGCCATCCTTAAAGCGTATCCGAACTCAAAATGTTCACTTTACATAAAAGTGATAAAAGATAAAAGTGCAACATCCTTTTGTTTAAAAAAAAGGATGCAACACCGGGTGCTGGGTGCTCCTTCTGTGCATGCCCGAGAGCTTTTCCGTTAGAAGAGAAAAAATTTTTTCCAGCCTACATCACCCGATCTTGCACCTGGGTCGAGTGACGTAGGGCGAAGAGGCAAAGATGGCAGCGCCCAGAGCGCTGGCCCTAAGATCGATACCGGGACAACGCAGGACCCGATGGAAGAGACCTCCGGATAGAGCAGACTGCTCCAGGGATTGAAGGTAAGTGTATTTTTTGTGTTTTGAGGGATTTTGAGTTTAGTTACTCTGTAAAGCGGAACTATACACCAAATAAAAAAAAAAACCCTTAATCCTACAGCTCCATCTATCAGCCCAGAGGTTTCTTCGTTTGGGTCCCGAGTCATCCCGTTATTCGTCTTTGGCCTAGTGTCGACATCTTCTTCTCTCTTCTTCGGGCTCTTCTTCCTGCGTCACCCGGTCTCGCGCTGCGCAGGCGCAAGATTTGGTGACGTAGAGGGGGAAAAAAAGAATGCCGATCTCACTATGCATGCATGAGATCAGCAATTTTTTTTTCATTAATGATAGGGCTCCTAATGCGAATGCCCGAGATTAGGGCATGTGCAGAACGAGCAGCCAAGAGGCTCCTGGGATGTGTGACGTAGGTATCCTGGGAGGCTTTGCTCTCCCATGCTCTTTTGATCACCGCGGCAACCATACTTTGATAAATATTGTGATGCTCTACAACAATCTATCAGAATAGCATTGACCAACATTTCCTCCAATATAAGCCACATCACTGAGCTAGAACGGGTCAGCAATCTAGAGGACCAGGTATTCACAGGTGGATTCACAGGGAAAAATTACGTCGCAGGCCTCCCAGCTTTTAACCTTAGAGAAAAAAATTAGAAGAAATAGATAATCGCAATATGCGTTCCAACCTGAGCTTCATAGAAATCCCAGAAACCATCAGAGGGTCTGATTACAACGCTACCTTATGGTGGATCTGATGTTGGTTTTAAACCTACCACCACCTACTTCTAGAGCTTTGAAGTGAACACATCGGCTGGACCCAGATCACTCAACCACTAACCAAAGACCACAACCAATCATAGCGAAGTATTTTCATTCTTTGGATAAGGAGGCTGTTACAGGAGTATACCGCAAACAACAGGAACTTCGCGTGGACAAGGAGAAAATATTGATCTTTCGTGATTATTCACCTTCAGTTGCACAAAAACACAAACACCTTGTCCCGGTATGTCGACACCTGGTGGAAATGGGAACAAGATTTGCCCTAATGTATCAGGCCAAATTGAGGATAACTTGGGAAATCAAGTTTTTTTAGGATCTCCAAATGGCATTGGACTTCCTTCAAAGTGAAAGGACTTTAATGGATAAAGTCACACCTATTCGGATCTATTGATCACAGGGGCCCTTAACTGGGTTTTATGTTTTACTAGGTGTTTCATTGCATAAAATGTTTTTCTGTTGCCTGTCTGTTTAAAAAAAATAGCTTTATTTTTTCATATATGTTGTTTGATTTCATATGTTTTACATGTCACCCTGATGAGTAGAGAGGAGGAGGGGCTTAAAGATTTTTGGAAAAAAGAAGACACAGTTTCTATTTGTCAGTATACTTACAATTTGTTGTGGTTTGCAGTCTGTTTTGTGATTTGTATTGTTGAGACAGGTTGGACCGCAGCAGACAGTTTTGAACTTGATTAGATGCAATGTTGAATAGTTTTTTTGATAAATAGTGTTGTCTTTGCTTGCTGGGACAGGGGCCATATTTTTTGTGGTGGGAATCATGGTTTTATTCTCTTATGTTTCGACCGCCATGACCGCCTCAAGTACATACTACCCCTCAAAACAAATTAAATTTATTATCTTGGAATGTTGCAGGCCTGAAAAGTCCCCAAAAGAGGAGAAAAGTTTTACTGCATTTAAAACGCAAGCCCCAGCTGTGGTTTTTATCCAAGAAACACACTGTAAAACAGGAGATACATCTGGTTTGCGTGACTCTTGGATTGGAAAAACCTTTGCTACAAGATTTACCCACTGAAGGTCAAAGTTACAACTGAATACGGGTCAGTTATTCTTTTAATTGGGATAAATCAAAAGCTCTTTATCTGACAAAATATGTAAGACCTAACTGGAGCCACCAATATTCCTTCATATGGACAAACTACAGTACCTGGGTGTCCAGATTCCTTAGAACCCCTTTAAATTAAATTGCCTTAATATTCTTCCACTATGACAATATGTAAAGGAACAATTGAAAAAATTGTCCAATCTAACACTTTCCTATTTAGGTTGAGTAGGATTAAAAAAATGGTAATTTCCCCCATACAGATTTTACCCATACTGTTGAAAAAAAGAGAATTGCAAGACCTATATCGACTTTTCACATCCTTTATTTGGGCAAGTAAACAGTCTAGGATAAGTATGTGTATTCTACAACTACACGGGTTTGAGTAGATGCGGTGAGCATTCCCCTTAGAGAACACCTAATGACATTCTGAGGGACTTTAGGAGGGCCTGGAAAACATTTCTTAATCAATGTACAGGGAGATGACATTAAAGATTTTCCTATTATATGGGACTTAGCCCTTCCTCATATGATTGAAGGGTGCAGCAGCGGAAGCAGACTTATACCATATGTTTTGTAATTGTTCAAAAATTAAACAATTTTGTAGAGGGGTTGCAATGTATTCTCAACGTTATCTGGTAAATGACATACCATTATCCCGAGGTTGGGCTATCTTTGGAGTGGCAACAATACAGGGAACCCAGATTGCTGGGGGATGTAGTAG
>NW_027320526.1:0-2895 GCF_032062135.1 Pyxicephalus adspersus
CATTTTTCCATAGTACTTTTAGTCAATGTGTTCCCCTCCACTCACTTGCTTACTTTTTCAACCTCTCCTTGGGATTTAGCTTTGGATGGCTGTTTGCAGTATGAAAAAAGAAAACATAAAAAAGAATAATATACTGTACTCTGCATTCACTATTCAGTGAAAGCTTAACTTTTATTCTCTGCTAATACTCTCCCACAGGCCTTCATTATTTTTCTGATATAAGGAATGACTGAATTACTGACATGTTTTCATGCACTTCTTGAGATACAACAATTTGCTCCAAAAGGGTATCTGGTGAACTGATCTACACATTCAAATGGGTTATAAAGGTCTGAAATGAGATTATCTAATTACTTGTTAGCTTGTGTGCTAAGAACTATTAAAATGATACTCATGGATTTTTGAAATACTATTAGTGAGGCCAGAAAGGCACAGGGAAGGAACAGTGCCCATCTCACAACAGATATACAACTAAAGGCTGTAATTATAAAAGTACCTGGACAGCTTTATGGTTACTTTTGCTATTTCTTGGTAACACCTCATTACTCATTTTTTTCAGTTAAATTCCTAAAGAATTTCTGTACTGTAAAAATGACTGCCACTAGAAACTATTTTACCTATAATAATTAAATTGCTACTGTAGGATAAAACTGTTTCCAAATGCTTACCATGAAGGAAAACATTTAAAAGGAACTTGCTAATTACTAGCCCCATGAAAAAAAAATCTTTTCCCAACAGTGTTGTTGTCTCGATGACCCATGAAATTGTATCTCTAGTTTTACACGTGTTAAAACATTCTGCTGTTAGGTTGTAAAAAAAAATATCTCCTGCTTTTCCAATGACCCTTTGAGATTATCAGTGACACACAGCACACCAGAGCCCTAAAAACAAAGGGTGATGCCCTTCATGTACTCTTGTGCTGATGGACAAACCAGATAGGGTCATAACTAGTGTAAGTATGGCTAATTTTATAACCATAATATTACTTTCATGTTTATGTGCTTCATTTGATATGCTTAAAGCTTATTATCACTGTTTGTAATGTGACCTAGTCATCATATAATTAGGTCATGGTAAACTAATATAACATGAAACAAGCATGTGTTCATACTGCAAAGTATAAAGAGTAGCAATTGAGTAATCCTTTGTGTCCAGTTAGAAATATGATTTATTAAAGTTAAGCTTTTACAAACTACTGAAGTTGACAATCAGAATGTTGCTAGGAATTACTAAAAATCTGTGTTATGTTAGCGTTTTATTAATCCAGGCAGATGTAAAAACGCCTGCTAAGGCAGTTAGGTACAAAACAAAAAATATATTTTTTTTATCTAGCTGGATATCAGTACCCTGTAATCTCTTTCACCCAGATCTGCAGGGGCAGGTTCAGCTGATGGAGCCAATCAGACTGTATGTTGCAGTTGTGTTGTCATAGCAGAACAGGGGTAGTTGACTTCATCATATTCTTCTTCATGATCTAATCAGCAATCTAGGGGTGTTGCAGGGGACTTCTCACTTGTTTTGCAGAGGTTCCAGGATAACAAGACTAGAAAAACACAAACCTATCAACAATAAAAATGTCACTATATATGTTACATTTGTTTATGTTTGCTGTTTGTTTTACCATTGGCTTTAAATAAACACAAAAAAGGGCAAAGTTCTTGCAGTCATGTTTTTAGTTCATTCCTTACAGTTGTCATCGTTGTGTTATAACTTTACCTACAACAGAGATCTGTAATTCCTATGATCAACACATCTGCCTAATGACTTCTAGGCAGAAAAAATACATTCCAATGCCTTGGAATTTAGGGATCCCACTTCTTGGTAAACTGTTTTGATT
Source organism: Pyxicephalus adspersus (assembly GCF_032062135.1). Classification (NCBI taxonomy): domain Eukaryota; kingdom Metazoa; phylum Chordata; class Amphibia; order Anura; family Pyxicephalidae; genus Pyxicephalus; species Pyxicephalus adspersus. The sequence goes on from NW_027320526.1 coordinate 1,838, forward strand.
TCTAAAGTGAGATTGACTCTTATTTTTGATATAAAGTGACAGAGAGACAGCAGGCTTTCATATGCTTGAGTAATTCTAGTTTGGAAACCTGCTGCTACTTCTTTTTAATTAGGAGGGGACCTCCCTCAGTCATGTGTAACTAAGGAAACAGAGAGGGAAAAGGTAGTTTTTTTGTTATACATTTACTCTTGTTTTTTGTTAACCCTCATGTTAAAAACAAAGAAACAGGGCGGCTTGTCACAGAAAGCCAGTTAATGAGGTTAAGGTTAATGGCAGCTAGATCCTTTCTTTTTTTATGCTTCAGTCAAAGAAAAGAAGCCATTTTGAAACATGATGCTAAGGTCATAGTTCAGAGGTCAGCACCTTTGCAGTGAAGCTAATAAACCAGGTGTAACTAGAGGTGCTAGTTAAAAACAGTTGTCGCCAGGAAACAAGGGAAGCAGCCTGCTAGGATCAAAGTTTTGCAGCACTCCGCTGCCTCATCATAACTGATTCATAGAGGATATGCGGATATTCCAGAGCACATCAAACAAACATGCAGAAATAATACAAATGCTGCAACTGTGTCATGTGACAGGGCACTGAATTTTAATGGCAGTCACTGTTTTAAATTACATATGATATTGTTCAACAGGGGCATGTAAAGAAATGGTCACTTTTAGTGAATATTCCACTCCCTAATGGTGTCTATACAAATGAAGCAATTGTTTTCTTACCAATGTGTGCTCATATCAAGAGAGCACAATATGAAGTTAGCACCAGAAATGAATGGGATACCAGGCTGCTGGATAAAACTTGGCAATGCAACCCTGAGGTTATCTGACTAGGTCACTGATCCTCAGATCCAACCCAGTTGTTGCCTAAACCTAACAAAATTGCCAGATCTCACAAAAGGTGAGTGATGTATATGGATTGAACAGACATTGGAATGTTTGTTTCTTTATTTACGTGTGTTTATAGCATAGCACATGCCATTGATCTTTGACATTGTCCAGCTGCAGCTCAGTGTACCCACATCAATTTTACCAAAAAAATATAATTACACTCTGTGCTGTCAG
>NW_027320527.1:0-2895 GCF_032062135.1 Pyxicephalus adspersus
GAGTCTGGCTGCAGCATTCATAATAGATTGTAGAGGAGAGAGTCGGGTTAGTGGAATACCAGAGAGGAGGAGGTTACAGTAGTCCAGACTTGTCCCTTAAAGCTGCTATACATTCTTATCGTTTTTATAATTTTTGCTGGAGTTCTGTAGTAAAGTAGAACTATGGCCACCTATAAAAAAAATAAAAATATATAAATAAATTATATTAAAAATAAATGCTGCATATTTCACTAGTTTTTTTCTTGCTCATGAATGTTTTACAAACATCTGTTGATTGTGCAGATGAAACTATTAGGCTTCTTGTGATGGTGTGATAATGCTGTGTGGATAATGTGGATCAGTGTTGTCCCCCTCGGAACCCCTATCAGTTTTTTTTTATTGTTGTCTGTGTACCCATGGTCACACACTTTATTTGTCTTGGTGACCATTGTCATCCCAACCAAATGTCCAAATATGACTAAATGTCCCCAAAACAGCAAATGTTACGCCCCCACTGGTGGTTACCAACAAATCACCCAAGGAGCACAATCTAAGCAATACCTGGTCTCCACCAGAATATAGAACATACATATGTAGTAAATTTCTGCAATACATGTACATTTTCTTACGTTTTATCACTTTAAAGACCCTACAAGTACAGAAAACCCATGGTTGAACTGTCATTAAATATTCTCAGATCCTAGGTCCTGGTATAGATTGTAAACACACACACACACAGAGAAAGGACCGAAGTAGCAGAATTTCAATCATTGGAATACCAAAGGGATTTTCTTGAATAGTAAGATGTATGCATATAACAAAAATGACTTGCCAAAATTGCAAACCCACTGACAAGTAAAAAAAGGATATATATATATATATATATATATATATATTTATTTATATTTATATATGTATATGTGTGTATACATAGACACAGTCATGAGAAAAAGAAAGTACACCCTGTCTCAGTTCTCAGGTTTTATGTATAGTATTATAAAAATATTGATCTGGTCCTTTACCTAGTCTAAAATTATTTAACATTAAGTATAAAACAACACACATGATTCCAAAAATGTGTTATTAGTTATTTAACAAAATGAAGCTAAAATGGAGAAGAAATGTGTGAAAGTACACCCTATGATTCAGAAGCTTGAAGATCCACTTTTAGCTCAAATAACTTGAAAAAATCATTCTCAATATGACTTTATTACTCTTTCATAACATTGCTTCAGTTCATTGAAGGTTCCAGACATTTATTAATGCAAAGTTCTCTTAAGATCCTGCCACGGCATTTCGATTGGGTTGAGGTCTGGACTTTGTCAAGGCCATTGCAACACTTTTTTTTTAGCCATTCTGTTGTAGATTTGCTGGTGTGCTTGGGATCATTGTCCTGTTGCAAGACCCCATTTTAGTTAATGACTGCAATGTCTTGTGACCCATCTTTTTGCAAATCTTAAAATATCTTTATTGCATGCAGTATCCTATAATTTTTCATTGGACCCAGGGGACTCTCTTGGTTTTCCAACTCATGCATTTATTGGGTTTGGTTGATTTTACAATGCATTGGTATTTAAAGAGAAGCAATACATGATCATTGGGTATTACAAGCTTTTATAGACCTCCCAACTTTCTGACATGGGAAACACCCATGTCAGACACCTTTTAAGAGAGACACCTTTTAATATATGTAGGCAAACCGCTTCCATAATCCTTAGTTAAACAGACCGTGAGGAATTAATATGCAAAATGACAAAAAAAAACTGGTAAAAACACAAGCTACATAGGTTTACAATTTCAATTCCACAAAGAGGCAAAAATAAATAGCCTGAAACTCGGCATCCACATAACCATAAAACCACAGGAGATCCAGAGGAAAGCAAAATCCCTTATAAAGCGTAGTCCAGTTTTGCTGTTTTTACAGTTTAACAGTAATAAAAAAATAGCCTTACTGATTTTCAAAGGTAATCAGATACTCCCTGAACCAATTCACTGTGTTTTTATACATAAATATGCATAGCTAGTTATATTGTGTGCAGTCAGAACCACATCAAATCTTTTTCAATAGCATCTAAAGAGTTGGCAAAACCTAGCTTCTGCGGAAGCCTATTTCAAATTTTCACAGCTCTTACTGCAGAGGTTAATCAACTTTTTATACAGGTACAAAGAGGGCAAAGAGGGCTCTCTGGGGTTATTTGGAACAATCCCAAAATGAATCATTTTGAATACTTTACTTTTTTGGATATTTTAGTTTTTTCTATGTGAATGATTTATGTGTTTAGAAAAAGTAATGAAATCAGCCCTATTTGCCTTTTTTTTTTAGGGAAAATAAATGAAGTTCAGCTGATCTTTCCCAATAGCCGAGGTCCCCCAATTCCCTTTACTTAGTGTCCTTTCTTTGGACACTTTCCTGCTCCAAATCATGGTATGTATATGCTTTTTCCCATCACTTTCCAGTTGCATAAAACATTTATTATAGTATAGTACATTTGTTAAATACAGGTAGTCCCTGGGTTACATACAAGATAGGGACTGTAGGTTTGTTCTCAAGTTGAATTTGTATGTAAGTCAGAACAGGTACAATATTTAAAAAAAATGCAATTAGGACAGATGTTTGTCTCAACATATTATTAGGCAGTGTGGTGTCAGTTACTGTAGAAAATCCTCACTGTGAGTTAATTACTGTTAGCAAAAATAAAACTTTTTTTGGAGCATAGACATTCACAAACTTCTGGAGCAAGCTGTGCTTTGATATGCAAAAAGAAACAACTGCAGCGTTTGTCTTGGTCATGAAAGAGTTACAAGATGTTGCAGAAGAGGTCAGACTTCTTCTGCAAGTCATGCGAACCGCCACCGTTCGTATCTAGGAGTCGTCCGTATGTCGGATGTTCTTAACTCAGGGACTACCTATAGTCT
>NW_027320528.1:0-2893 GCF_032062135.1 Pyxicephalus adspersus
CTGTATTACTCTCAAAAAATACAGATATTTTTCTGTTATAGCACTTGCTATATATCCACCAAGCCAGAAAAAAATCTGTATTTCTCTAAAAAAAATACAGATATTTACCTCTGATAACACTTGCTATTTATCCACAAAGCCAGAAAAGATTCTGTATTTCTCTTAAAAACATACAGATATTTACCTGTGATAGCACTTGCTATATATCCACAAAGCCAGAAAAGTTTCTGTATTTCTCTCCAAAACATACAGATTTTTAACTGTGATAGCACTTTCAATATCATCACAAAGGCAGAAAAATTTCTGTATTTATCTCAAAAATACAGATATTTAACTGTAATAGCACTTGCTATATATCCACAAAACCAGAACAATTTCTGTATTTCTTTTAAAAAATACAGATATTTAACTGTGATAGAACTTCCTATATATCCACAAAGCCAGAAAACTTTTTGTATTTCTCTAAAAAAAAATACAGATATTTAAATGTGAATGTCCTTGCTATATTTCCACAAAGCCAAAAAATGTCCGTATGTCTCTCAAAAAATACAAATTTTTAACTATGATAGCGCTTGCAACATATGCACAAAGCCAGAAAAATTTCTGTATTTCTCTCAAAAAAATATAGATATTTAACTTTGATAGCACTTGCTATATATCCACAAAGCCAGAACATTTCCTTTATTTCTCTCAAAAAATACTGATATTTTTCTGTGATAGCACTTGCAATAAATCCACAGCGCCAAAAATAAATCTGTATTTCCTTAAAAAAACAGATATTTAAATCTGATAGCACTTGTTATATATCCAAAAAGCCAGAAAAGTTTCTCTATTTCTCTCTAAAAATGACAGGTGTTTAACTGGGATAGCACTTGCTATATATCCACAAAGCCAGAAAAGTTTCTGTATTTCCCTAAAAAAAAATGCAGATATTTAACTGTGATAGCACATGCTATGAATCCACAATGCCAGAAAAATTTCTGTATTTCTCAAAAAAAAAATACATATATTTAACTGTGATAGCACTTGCTATATATCCACAAAGCAATATCTTCAAGGCCAGAAAAATTTCTGTATTTCTCTCCAAAAAATACAGATATTTAACTGTAATAGCACTTGCAATATTTTCACAAAGCCAGAAAAATTTCTGAATTTCTCCCAACAAAATACAGTTTTTTAAGTATGATAGCACTTGCTATATATATGTACAAAGCCAGAAAAATTTCTGTATTTCTCTCAAAAAAAATACAGATATTTAAATCTGATAGCACTTGTTATATATCCACAAAGCCAGAACTTTCCCTTTATTTATCTCAAAAAATACAGATATTTTTCTGTGATAGCACTTGCTATATATCCACAAAGCCAATAAAAGTTTCTGTCTTTCTCTCAAGAAAATACAGATATTTACCTGTGATATATATCCACAAAAAAATAGAGGTGCAAAAGTTTTACAAACAATACATCATATGTACAATGAGATCCATTCTGCTATGTCCAATGACATTAGGGTGGTTTTTGATCTTTTATCTAGACAAAATATCGCTATTGATGTTAGAAAATGAGAGGTTCAATTGAGTCCTGATGTGTTTCACCATTGGACCATTGAGAACAAAAATATATATTAGTAGTTCAGTGTGGTGGTAACGTATTACACAGGGCGTCCGCAGCCAGCGTCAATGATTCACTGCCACAACAAACAAATACCCTGGCTTCTATTGTATTTTCTTTAAATTTTAAATTATGTTACTATCAGGGTATGTGGCCCTTCCTTGATTATAAAAAATTGATCAGCATTCTCCTCTTCTTATCCCAACTCAAATATATATCCACAATATCCACAAAGCCATAAAAATGTCTGTATTTCTCTCAAAAATTCAGATATTTTCTGTGATAGCACTTGGTATGTATCCACAAAGCCATAAAAATGTCTGTATGTATCTAAAAAAAATACAGATATTTTACTCTGATAGCACTTCCTATATATCCACAAAGCCAGAAAATGTTCTGTATTTCTCTAAAACAAATACAGATATTTTTCTGTAATAGCAGTTGCTTCATATCAACCAAGCAAGAAAATTTTCTGTATTTCTCTCAATAAAATATGGATATTTTAGTGTGATAGCATTTGCTTTATATTCACAAAGCCAGACAAGTTTCTGTATTTCTTTCATAAAATACAATTTTTTATCATTGATAGCATTTGCTATATATCCACAAAGCCAGAAAATTGTCAGTATTTCTCTAAAAAAAATACAGTTGTTTAACTGTGATAGCACTTTTTATATATGGACAAAGCCAAAATCATTTCTGTATTTCTCTCAAAAAAATTTCAGAAATTTAAATCTGATAGCACTTGTTATCTATCCAAAAGGCCAGAAAAATGTCTGTATGTCTCTCAAAAAATATAATGATATAATGATATAATGATAACACTTGCTATATATCGACAAAGACAGAAACAAATTCTGTATTTCTCTCAAAAAAATAGAGATAATTAAATCTGATAGCACTTGTTATATATCCACAAAGCCAGAAAAGTTTCTATATTTCTCTCTAAAAATTACAGATGTTTAACTGTGATAGCACTTGCTATATATCAACCAAGCAAAAAAATGTTCTGTATTTATCTAAAAAAAATACAGATCTGTTAGTCTGATAGCACTTGCTATATGTCCACAATGCCTGAAAAGTTTGTGTATTTCTCTCCAAAAATAAAGATTTTTAACATTGATAGCACTTGCTATATATCCACAAAGCCAGAAACATTTCTGTATTTCTCTCAAAAAAATACAGATATTTGACTGTGATAGCACTTGCTATATATCCACAAAGCCAGAAAAGTTTCTGTATTTCTCTCAAAAAACATTTCCTGTATTACTCTCAAAAAATA
>NW_027320529.1:0-2893 GCF_032062135.1 Pyxicephalus adspersus
GGTTGAAAGTGTCATGTAACTAGGGTGCCTGGCAAGCCAGCAGACCTTGCAAGTATAGTATAAGAGTTGACACACTGTGGTGAAGATGGCTGCAAAACTTATAAATTGCAGCAAACAGGAACAGAGTTCTATCATATGTTTTCTGTGGGCAGAAGGTGTGTCAGGAGCACAAATTCATCTCTGCATGTGTGCTCAGCCAACACATCAGAAACCCTCAGTTAATTAAAGTGGGAGGTTATGGAAGACCCAGTCTATAGTTTAAAGCACCATCTGATTTCAACCTTTTTGGATCACCTAAAGAAACTTTAAGGGAAAGAAGATTTTATGTGATGATGACGTGAAAGCAGCAATGCATCAGTGGCTACGCTTTCAAGCAAAAATTGGTATGGTGCTGGGAAAAATGAATTGTAAAGGAAGATGAAAAACAAAGCAATTTGTTTTTGAAAATTTTAATGAATTGGTTTAAAAAATTCAGAAACTTTTTTAAGACCCCCTGTAGCTCTTTCCTTTCCTTTTCTTTGCAACCTTTAGACAAAAAAAAAACAAATTAAACTAAAAAGGCATTTTTATTCTCTTCTGGCTGGTATTAGTTTTGTTTCAGTTTCAGGTTTTTTCTTTAAGGAAATATTTTTTTAATTATTTAAAAGCAGTTCTAATGTATAAGTATACAATTACACTTTAATTGGTTCCAATTACAATGCCACTTAAATAAAGTTTAAAGTACAAAGCTTGGAATGTATTTGCTGCTATTTAATGCTACTGTAAGACCCTGGTCCAAAACCAGTACTCGCCAGGGGCCAGTCCTCCAATCTAACACCACACTTTTCACCCATAGCATGCCTTCGCTCAGCCTTGGTGAGCTAGTTGCGTTGTCTCAGCACACGGTTGCCAGGACTTCAGTAAACAATGGCGTCTGGCATGGCATCTGGGGAAGGACTCACAGAAGACCAGGAGCGGACAAATAAACAGTACAAAGCATTCTAGCAGAGCCAAGTTCAGAATATTGAGCCAGAGGTCATGCATGGATAATCGGTCTGTCAGAGGAGGTATTTGAGGGCAAAGACAAAAGCAGAGTCTGGTCGGTCCAGGGAGCATTTTTATACATTCCCAGCAATTTTGGTGACTATTTTGATACTATATTTAGGGGCTTTTGTAATTATTGTGCAACACTCAAAATCTAATCAAATTTTTAATTGTATTCTTGCCTTTTCGATTTCATACTTGAATATTTAAATTTAGAGTCCAAATTAAAGAAAAAACTTACCCACCTTAATCCTTCAAAGATCTGTCAATCCCTCCAGAGTTTTCCTGGATCAGGTCCTGTGTCATCCCAGTATCCTCCCTTGGCACATATTGGTGGAAGCACCAGGTACCATCAACTTCTTTGCGGTTCTTCCTATGTAATTTGATCTTGCACTGCGCAGGCATGGAATCTGGTGACGTAGATGGGAAAAAAAGTGGAAACTCCCTGCGCATGCGTGGGATCAGCATTTTTTTTCATGGGCCATGATAAATTCAGAATTTTTGTTGACAGAATACTGTTCTTGTATATGATAACCATTTGCTCACTTTCCTTCTTAATGGTTTTAGTAATAGTGGGGAGAGAGGAAGAAATGTCTTCTAGTCTTAGTATCTACATGTTCTTAGTGTTTTGTACAGTGCAAGACTCTTTTATACCAAATCTAACACGTTGACTGAAGTAGAAGGGGTTTGACCCAAAACGGTTTGCCAAGAGGAGCAGGAAGTATAAATCTGGCTCTGCTTATTTATCAAGCTTAATATGAGTTTAAAAACACTTTGTATGCATTTATATGTTTTTTTTTATTTGAAATTTACTGAGACATGATAATATATTAAATTGAACTGGCAGCATAGTACCAGAAAAATTTCCACCTGCTTTGCTCAAATCAAATGCTAGCATCTGGGTCACTAATGCCTGAGGAAATATCAGAAACCAAATATACACCTATTTCTTATGACCTAAAGGTCCACGGGAGGCAATGGCTGGACATTTACGAAATATCCATCAGTTTAAATTAGCTGATTGTTGTGCTATAAATACAATTCAATCCAGCCTTGTTAACATCACACTCTATCAAGATTTATTTTGTAATAATCAAGGTTAGATTAGGAAAGCACAGAAAGAAAAAGATATTAATACATTTTGATAGGATCATGTAGTGTTTAGTCCTTTTAAATTTAAATGCATTATTAGGTATTCTATATTTCATTTAGCATACACATATAATTTTACATTGAAAACTTCCTATAGTAGCAGCTTTATTCGAAAGTGGATGTTTTAGATAAAACCACATGCATTATATAATTCCCAGACTTTCCCCCCACTATATTTAATAGAATTAGAATTAATCCCTTAAATAATTCCAAACATTCGGGTCAACTAGGCTGAACCGCTGGCAAACCAATCAGCATTAAGTTCAACCAACACTTTAGGCATTCACAAGTGGTTGTTCAGAAGCTCTATGCATGTTCCAGAGTCATCTTGCAGTCCAAACGTCTTCATCAATTTGAATCCAACTTCTTTTAAATTCTTGTGCATGCATTTATGAGTTTTTGCTGCAGGTGGTTATAAGCATTTAAGCATGTTTTTAAAGCAGGGAATTTCTCAGGGCTCTTTACTGAATGGAAAGAAACAAAACTTTTTTTCAGGTATTTAGGAATAGGGATGAGCGAAATTTTTTAAATTCGATCTTGCGGCGAATTGGGCCGTTCTCACCTACCGAACATGTAAGCGAGAACGGCCTGTGTAAATTCGGCCACCAAGATTTAATTTTTTGGGACCTGCAAAAGCAATCAGGGGAGCAGAGCTGACAGCTTTGCTCTCCTGATTGCTCTTGCAGCCCTGTAGTATGTGTTCTTGGATAGAGATTCT
>NW_027320530.1:0-2893 GCF_032062135.1 Pyxicephalus adspersus
AATGAAAATCAAGTTTATCATACTAATTACCATCTGGCAGAAATTCAAGCCTGAACGGGTTAGGGCAAACATAAGAGTAACTAACCTCTGTCTCAGAGAGAAATGACTCCCGGGGAAAAAAAAATCCATTCCGTTCCATTACCTATCCCTGGTTCAGTCATATATGCAGTCAGTTCCTTTCCTGGGGGGAGATGTAATCTGCGCAGAAAAAGCCTTTAGTAAGGAATTGTTTCCCTAAGCATTATTCATGAATGAAGAATAATACAAAGATTTAGCATTTGAATTGTAGTTAAAGAGGCCCTAATGTGCATGGCATATTACGCTACCACTGGATGACACAAAGTTGTTTAAGGACATCTTGGACAAGAGCATTGATATAGATCTTAGAAAGATCTATAAGGTGGCTGGGGCTTTTAATCCCGCTGTGTCACAATTTTTAAGCCCCAGGGGTCTAGATGTATGTGTGGACTGGATGGAGAAATTGGAAACAGATTTTCTTAAACCTAAGATAACAAAGCATGCAAGCTCTGAAGCTCATGATGTCATTCACGACAAGCCTCTATCAATATTATTACATCTTTGTCCAGAATTGTGTTGAGCTCTGCCATTATTCAGCCAAGGTAACAGTTTGTGGTGGTGAATGAGATGAGAGTATCTGCAGAACTGTCATTATCTTCTCTTAATGGACTTGATAACAGTGACCAGAGATGCCAGTGAGTCTAGCTAGGGAGCTCAGTGGGAGAACCAATCAGCAGGGACATGGTCTTTTCTCGTGACAGGAATGTTATACAATTATTTGGAAATAAAGCTGGCACCTCAGGAACTAAGAACATTCAACCATTTGGGGAAGTTGGTGATCCTTATAATGGCCAATGCCATAGCAATGGCATAAGTGAAGTGACGAGAGTGCTCAAGGAGTCGCACCTAACTACAAGAAGTAGCACAAACTTTTCTATTATAAGTACCAGTGGGTGATGCATGAGTTAAGGAAACAATTCTTCAAGACAGTAATATGCCTGATACCATAAAGAAAACGGGTCTTTCCCAAATAGGATTCTCTACTAGTCTTTGATTTTCTGGTTTCAAGTCAGTACATCATGGACTGCTCTCTTTGGCACCTGTCACTGGAAACAGGTTCTCTTGTTGCTGTAAATTCAGCTAAAAGAGTATCTGAAATATGCTAGAAAAAAAGGAGACTTTTCTGTTCTTCTCTCCAGGTGGGTTCTCTAAGGGGCGCAGTCTACCCAGTAGCATGTGGAGCTTGTCAGACAAGGTAAATTACATTAAGAATTTGGCAACACGTTTTCACAACATAGGCAGTTGTGCCACTGACAACTGTGATGCAATTTAGCCATTTGCTTTTAAATATTCTTTCTACATTGCAGACATTTCCTTCCTGCTTCCCACTGGCACTTGATCTGTGGTGCCTGAAGGGGCTAAAAACACAGTGGATTGTCCTCTCTATCCCATCCTATGTTATCTAATTCCTTTTGTGAGAGGTAAATATAACCTGGAATTTAGCTAAATCCATTGGGGGGCTGCACATCCAGAGGTGGCAGTAATGAGCTTGATTTGATTCTCCTGACTATATGAAATCATCAATATCTAGATCTGGACTGTTTTGAAAATAGGTTGGGCATCGGTGGTTACAATTTATGTCACATGGCTGTAAACAACAGATAGATAGTAACTGATTTAATGCCAAACCAGGGTATAAAATACGGTGCAAAAATACATCCAAGGTAGCTGCTCAGATCATTTTGAAATTAGCAAAAGGAAATACGTACTCATGGGCAGGGCAAAATATACGACAATACACAGTAGGTCTCAACCATGTTTTTAGGCTCTACTACTACTACTACAAAAAAAATGAATTAAATTCAAAAGTAATTGATAAGGTTCCACTACTCAGGTTGAAAACAAAGGTTTTAGTTGCATATATTTGCAAATATTTGTTGAAGCCACAGTGCTACTGAGCATCTCTAATTAAAAGAACTTGAGCTTAGTCAGTGAAATTTCACTTTGAAATGTATAGTATTGGTAAACAAATGTTAAAATAGATAAAAGGATTGCTTACGCTAGGAAGATATTCTAAAAGAGCCTGGGGAGACTTGTTAGTACCACCAGAAAAGACAATAAATAATTAGTGATTTTTCAAACTAGGTGTTTTAATAATCACACGTTTCTACAATCATACAATCAGATAATTAGCCTATGAATGAATGAAATGAATTCACAATAAACATGGACTACAAAAAGCAAAGAATAATTGCTCAAGGAGATCAGAAGGAAAATATAAACGTGTTCACAAGGAAAAATCCTTAAATCCATCTCTAAGCAGATTGGTCTTCTTGTTATAAGAGTTGCAAATATTAGTATACAGTTTAAAGTGGAAGAATACTCACCTTTCTCTCCTTGTGACTCCAAAACTTCCACTATTTTTCTAAATTTAGAAATTGAGTTTTTTTATTTAAATGATGAAACTTTCAAAGAAAAGTTATGTTAGTGGGACTATGTTTTGGGAGTGCTTTGCTGCAACTACAATACGAGGGGGTGTTGAGAAGTTCCTGGCTTTACCCCCTTCCAGATGAACTAGAAAAATTAGTGTGAAAGACCTGATATTTGCACAGTTACATACTAAGATGTTAGGCTGTCATATGCCCCCACACACATTTTTATACTTCATCTGGAAGGGGGCAAAGCCAAGAACTTCTCAGCACCACCTCGTAGAGTGCCTTGAGTCTGTGCAGGGAACAATGGAATCTCAAGACATTTTTGAAGTGAAACGTACTATCCAGAAATCAGAAAGCTTTGTCTCAGTTGTAGGTCATTGATTCCCGAACATAGCTACAGAAATTGGTTGTTTACAGTGTTTGCCTTTAGGATTGTGCAA
>NW_027320531.1:0-2893 GCF_032062135.1 Pyxicephalus adspersus
TGTGATAGGGATAAACAGAAAAAGCAGGATTATTTCAGTCTGCAAAATGTTTCAGATTTACAAAAAATGATTTTGTAAACTAACAAATGACCTAATCTTAAACATGACGAGATGATCACATTGTAGGATTAATATTGTACACATAACTCAAAATCAGTTTGTATTTCTGGAAATGTTTTAATTTCTGGCTTCTGTTTTCTCACGTTTTTTATCCCTGTGCTAACTGAATTTTGGATTGTCTTCACAAAAACCGATAGTCAAAAAAGCACCAGAAGTGTTGAGATATTTGAGGGAGATTTCTGTAGTCAGGTCTACTTTTTAAAACTATTTTGACAAGTCTATAAGGAGAGTCTTTAGTCTTCTGCAATGTGACTGGAAATGGATTGTAATAAATGGCATCATTCTCCGTGACGAATAAATCATATCGGTGAAGCTGCAAGGTGTCATAGAGCAGTGATTAACTGTGCATGATTGTTGTCATAGTCAGTAAAATTTAATTATTTAGCCAATTACTGTAGCTTTATCCTTAAATTGCTAGTGACACCCTAGTTAATATCTAGCAGGGCATATTTATATGTTATTCATCGGGACGCATGGTTGGCTCAGTGGTTAGCGCTCTGGCCTTTGTAGCACTAGGTCCCAGGTTCGTCATTATTTGCTTAGAGTTTGTATGTTCTCTCTGTGTCTGCGTGGGTTTCTTTCCACATCTCTAAAAAAAAATGCAGTTAATCAGCTTTCCCTCAAAAATTGTCTTTAGACGGTGTCACTGACATATTATTATGATAGGGACATTAGATTGTGAGCCCCTAGTGACAGCTAGTGACATGACTGGACTTTTTATAGCGCTCTGTATTATGTTGGCGCTATCTAAATACTGTATAATAATAATACATATTGTTATCTAAAGCATTTCTGCCATTTGACTAGTGCATTTTTTATCTACATTCACAGTTCCTTCTTTGTATAGGCAGAAATGTACATTTAAACTTTTTTTCTTCTACATAAATGTGCTGAAGATTTGTCATTTAAAGCTCTCATCTTACATGTTACATTTTCATTGTATTTAGATGTTCAGGTTACATGGTAAAGAGGGTATTTATTATGTAAACTATAAGTCAGTGGTTTGAATGTATGAATTAAACAAAATCTTTCCATGCTGTCCTCAAGGTCCACAATGATGGCTTTGTTTTTGTCTAATGCATTGCTCAGTAAGCTTTTTCCTGGAAAATGTACCTAATGAAGGGACATTAGGAAAAACTGAATTAAAGCTTCACTTTATGTAACCAGTTCTAATTTTATTGATGTGTCTACATGTCTGCCTGCCATTCTAATGTTTCTGCCTTATGTTTTTATGAAGGGGCAAACTTAGGGACCACTGCATTCTCATAATATTCTTTGTGATGTACAAAAAATGTGTCTGTTGCCGGAAACTTTATTTTTTTATTAGAAATGTTCCGTTTTTTTTTTCTGCATAGGTGGACTAACATGTTATCAGACATCTTTGTTAAAAGGGTTAAAAAGGGAACCTTGCTTTATTTACACCTGTCCTTTTAGTGATACAGAGGGAGCTGTCCCCATCACCCTTCTCTATTCCTTCAGACCCGAATCTGTTATTTCAGATGTCAACTGGTTGGCCACATCTAAAAACAAGTAGCTTGTCAACTGAGCCATTTGTCTACTCTGTGAGCAACTTCATATATGTAACCATGGACAGGCAAGAATAGGATGGAATATACTACTTGTTTTTTATCAGCGCCAGTTTCTGGAGCACTTCGTGGACATCTAGCCTTTGCAATGATTTATTCCTCTACCTGCTGCCTCTGCTCAAATCTATGGATAAAAGATTAGATATGTAGAGACTGAAGCAGAGAGAAAGGACAAAAAAACATTAAAAGACATGGGGACCAACTCCCCCAATCCCCCAAAATGCTGCAAGTAAGTGCATGCTGGGATCTAGTGGAGTAATCAAATATTTCTTAGTCCACACTGCTCGTCCCTTTTTGTGAGATGAGAAGTTTGAATCATTCTGTAAATCTGCATTTACACAGGAGTTCTGTGATGCTAGAGAATAAGGCTAAATGATCTTTTCTGCCTTTATATATTGTCATTCGGATATCAATAACTCTGTTGGTCACGGTCACTGAGGCACAGTGGACACAATATGTAAGAGATAAAGAGAACACTATATTAATGACAAAAAATGGAACTATATCAACAAGACGCTATCAGAAGGTCAGGCTTTGAAAACTATACTTACAAGGAGCAGTCATTATAAGCACTATTTGCTTATAGCTTCTTATTTCACTGATTCCCCAGTATAGAATACACCATGCCAAGGACAGGTTCTGGTCAAGCTACATCTATTTTATGTTATAAAATACAACCTATTTAAAGTTATTTTTTTCTTTTCTAGTTAATATGTGAGATGCTTTTTCCAGCCTTTGAGAATGTACAAGCCAGTTTCTCAGCCCGTTCTCCTACACCTTACAATAGACTGAAGCCGGTCTTCTTCAACAACTTTAACTATTTTTCTGTGGAAGATGTGCCTCTGCCCGGAGGATCAAAGGTAGAGGATGGTGACATGTGCTTACACTCAATTGCAGTTGTTACACAATTATCTCTTTTGCAAGTTTTAACTATTTACCTGCTTATAGATAAACTTAAAATATTTATTAAGTTAAGGTAATGATACAACTGCCTATTATACATTTGGGTAATATTTTACTATTTCAATACCATAACTCCAGTGATAAATCTGCCCAGCTCAATAAGAAGGGTTACACACTTGAAAGGGTTACACACAGCATGTTTATTTTGGCTTGTTTCCACAAATTGCAAGTTATGAAACTAAGACATAATTAATAAACTGCCAACTCATAAAAATACTTTCATA
>NW_027320532.1:0-2891 GCF_032062135.1 Pyxicephalus adspersus
GCTGTACAACAAATAGGGGTTTCAAATGACAGATACAAACAGTGACACAGGAGGAAAGGACCCTGTCCTGAAGAGCTTACAATCTAGGAGGTGAGGGGAGTATCACACAATAGGAGAGGGGATATAGGTGGGTGAGTAGTAAGGGTTTTAGAAGACAAAGAAGATGAAAATGGGTAGGCAAGTTTGAAAAATTGGCTTTCGAGTGTTCTATTAAATGGGCAAAAAGTAGAAGCATGCTGAATAGCGGTACATTGTTTTGCTTGGAAATTTGTTCTTTAATATTTTAGGCCTGTAATTCTTAGAAATAACTCCCAGGTATGATAAGTTTGAAACACAAATCATAAATTAAAATATAGCAAACCATCATAAATACTAATTATAAAAACCATGATAATATAATTTTATAATTTTTATAATTTTGTTAAAAAATAAAAAAAAATAATTTTTTAAATTTGTCCAAACAAGGGTACAATTACAGATAAACTTTTGGATTTATTATTTGGATTTATTATATATAACTTTATCATTGTGATCAATGTTTTAAAAGCAGATTACAATGTAACCTGCTTTTAAATTTCCCACCAAGCCACGCCTCCCCGATCTACCAACGCTTCACACATCACATTGATCAAGCCGAGGATTTTATGCCTCCGGGGTTGAAACCGGCGGGGTTTGCTCGAGGACAGCGCTGGATGGAAGAGAGCAGGTAGGATTCTTTTTATGCTACCCCGAGTGTGGCTCAGGGTTACTGCTTTTGGTATATAAAATCACTCGCAATCAGGGGGGTTAAGGGAGACTATTCCAGAATCGAGGCAGCTCTAGAAAAGTGTTGGAGCTGTGCAAGTAGAGAGGCTATGCAAGTAGTGAGGAAGTCATTAGTAGGTCATTGAAAGAGTGAAGAGAGCGGTTAGGGGAGCATTTTTCTCCCAGGCCAGAAAGTTAAGTGGGCAAGAACTGTGCAGGGATTTGAAGGCAAAGCACAAATGAGAGGGCAGAATCGAAGGTGACACCAAGACAATAACAGTGTTGTTAACAATTAGGAATATGTTTTTGCACACATTGTTTTAGTGCACATTTCTGGTAGGTTATAAAGTCATTATGTCATCAGAGTCATGTTATATATGTGTTAGATTTATTTCAGTATTTGTCAATATTCTCTGTATAACAAGCAAAAGTAATTGGATGTAATTGTAAATTTTTGTAATCATTTACCTTTCTTTGTAAAGTATTGTAACTGTGTTTTTATATATATTTTAGCTTTCATTTGTATCCTTACTTGATTTCCCCACAATTCCCTGAAAAACCAGCAAAATGTGTCGGGAATTGGGATCGATAAAAATAGAACATTATATCAATCTTGGCAGTTGGACTCTGTCTAGCCTTAAGTTCCTTGTAACCGCCCTTACTGAGTTCAAGGGTGTCCTACAGGGATAATATGCACGTATAAGTTTTTCTTGTAAATACTACAACTTTTGCTTGTTGAAAGATTGCATGTTTGTATAAAATCATTATAGCTAAAAAAATAATAGTATGAATCACTCCTATATATCAGTAAATTTAAGATACTTAACTGTGTAAATAACATATTTTCATCACAGCAGCTATTAGCTTGGTAAACATGTGGCAATAAACCTTAAGTCCCATCTGCTAGCTGCAAATATACCCATAAATATTCATATACATTATTTTATACCTAACTGACAAAAATGAAAAAATGATTTTTGATCTGCATTGTATAGTCAATAAAACATAATGAATGAAGAAAATATTTATCAAAACATACCCTGCAAAAAAGTCATTTGTCAAGAAGACTGCTACTGAAAAGCATAGTGGTTTAGGATAGGCTTGATGAGAGATATAGTAATAATACTGTAATTGTAATCCCAACAAATGTGTTCATTTTATGCTTCTGTTTTCTCACAGAAGTTTCTGCTTATTATACTTTCATGATCCTGAAAGACATCAGAGCGTATCACATATCTGGAGTCACGTCTGTTATGTTTTTTGCCACAAAACTGCTCTGCAATTAAAACTGCTCTGACGTCTTCCCATTTTTTTTTTTGTTTAAGCCTCTGAAAGCCAAGTGTGGGATTATGTAATGGTGACAATTGATTGCGTGTCACATACCCCATCACTCATCAGATGAATTTGCTGTGGAACCTAAATGAACTTAGAAACGTGCATCTTGCCCCAAGGGACAGAGAAGAAAGACAAGGCGATACTGAGTATGTTTTGTTAAGGAAAAGAAGATCAGCCATCAGATGTTACACTTCTGCTCCAGGGCTCTCAGTAATGCATACAGTCCAATTTAAAAAAAATGTTACCACTTACAGGTATTGTGTTTATTTTACCATATTCATTATTTATTTCATTTAATAGGCTAAAGCAGGGTGGTGTGACCTGAAATAAAATGCATTCTTGCCCTTAAAATGACCCAGAGGTAAGAGAACAGATATGGGTCGTAAAATCTGCCAGGTTTTACGTGATAGACCTATTGGCTAAATCGTAAAAACGGATTAGAATGGTTACCAAGTGAAATACACTAGAATGTAAGCTTAGGCCTTGCCAGGGAGAGACACAAAACCTGCACACTGACAGAATATGTTTTGGCTTTAAATGTTAGGACAGATACATCGAGAGGTTACCCCAAAGCTGAAATATTTTTGTAGCTGACATGTCAATATCCCTGCTCAGTAATTCCCTGTGAATGTAAATATATGTGTATGTCTATGGGAATCCTTTTTTTTATTATTTATTTATTTATACACAGTATAAATAACATAAAAATGTTCCACTGCAACTAGCTGATCCACTGGTAAAATGTAAAGAATCGTTACATAATAAATTACGTGAATATTTAGATCAACTATCTTGTCATGTAAAAAATAAAT
>NW_027320533.1:0-2891 GCF_032062135.1 Pyxicephalus adspersus
GGTAATGTTGCTGGAATTTGTCAGTAAACTGCACAAGGAGGACTTTTATCAAAGTCAGCAAAAGGCAGATTACTCAGTTATCTAATTCACTCTATAAATGTCATATTTTCCTGCAAAGTTCACAGGTAGCCAAAATGCCTAAACCACTAGTTGAGCTTTGTGTTATGTTTAGTGAAATTATGATTTCTTAACTAGTAAGTAAACCTGTTTATCATGTAACATGCTACTGTAACTTGTGGATGTGGCTAATTAATAGGTAATGTCTGACATTGCTGATATTCACTTCCTAAAAAAGTCTAGTCCTGTTGACATGCATACAAAGATGTGTTAGGGTGAAACTGTTATCTTTGGATTTAAATCACCTTTTAACCATTTTGCTACTTTTAAAATATGATAATCACCTACTACACTACATTCAACTCCATAGAGTTTCTGATTCGTCTTTAGTGGTATTATACCTCTACTCTTCACTTTTAGAAGACTGTCCCCAGGAAACAAAACCTGGTTTATAAATAATTTATAATAACTTAATAATATCCTAATATTTTGACATTATGAAACTTTGGAACAGAGAAAAAATAGAACAAATTCTGTTTCCAGTTTTTTTTTTATATAAAAAGGCCTTTTAGGATGCTGATGTTTTCATGGCTTCTGGCAAATACAGAAGAAACAAATGGGGGAATTATTGGTTCCAGCTGAGACAGGAGACGCTTTGGCCCTGATTTATTAAAGTTCTCCAAGGCTTGAGAGAATACACTTCCATCAGTGAAGCTGGGTAATCCAGCAAACCTGTAATGGATTTCCTAAAAGTCAAGGTATTTGTTAGCAAATGTTTTGAAACCTGGACCAGATCCATTCCAGGTTTCTTGGATCACCCAGCTTTAATGCTGAAAGTATATTCTCTCCCAGTACTTTAATAAATCAGGGTCTTTGTCTGAGCATCCAGCCATATGTACCTTGTGTGATTGTAAATGGAATATTCACTTTTAGTACAGTTATGTTCCAACTAATCCCCAACCACTACTGGTAACTGTTATACCCCAGTCTTATTCCTTGTAAATTTTTACCTTGTAACCTGCTGGGAGTGATACTTCTGACTCCCTCAGCCCAGCTCTTCTGCATAATTGTCAGCCTCTTCATAATAATGAGGAGATTATGCAGCAACACCTACATGGCTCCCAGTAGGTCATGTTAAAAAACTGTACTAAAAGTGCAGGGAATGTTTTTACATGAAACAAGGTATTTACATATCAGAGCTGTAGATTCCAGAGCAGATTTATGAAAAAAAGGATGAATTTTGCTTGCTAAAACAACTTTCCATTCTAAGAAATGTAATGGATTGTGTGAAAAATAAAAAAGTGCCTCCAAATTCCAAAAATACATCCTAATAAAGTAACATAATCGGTTTCCAAATATTTATGTAAAAAATCTCCTATTTTCTCTCTTTGTGCTCTTGGATGCAGTATGAATCACCTGAAAAATTAAACAGCAGCACTAATACAAGCAAACACCTAAACAAGAAATAGGTGAATGGACAAACCCATTTCTTTGGGTTAACCTTTCAGCTTAAGAAAATTTGTAATTGAAGTAATGTAGAGGTCGACTTACTTGATTTCTGATCTGGTTACTAGTTGCTGGTGTCAGGTATTTATGTTCCAGGTACCAGGCTCTTTCATTGTAGATTAGCTTGGTTCCATACAGGAGACAAAACTGAAACAAAAGTAAAAGTAAATTTAAAAAAAATGATTTACATGAATTTTAATATAGTATAACCTCTATTTCTTGCTCAGATCAATTGTGTAAAGCCTGGTGAAAGATTCAAAGGCATCCCAAAAGCCTGCATCTCAACTTGAATACTGTTTTTACAGGTATACAGTACATGAAACATTATTCTTTGGTCATATGTAAGTATTTATGAGAAATACATAGGCTGAGTACAGAGACAAACACTTTGGTTACATGCTTCCAGGCAATTTTAACTATAGACAACACAATCCCTAAAAGTTAAAAAAAAAAACAGCACCATCAGTATAAACAGCAAACTTTATTATACTTTTAAAGGATTTTTTTTTAAATATTGTCACAAACAGCTATTCTGACACCAACAACATGATTTATACAGTTGCAGCCAGCTAATATATGCAGGACAGAACAGGAAGATTTTTATAAGGGGATAAATATAATGCAAATAAAATGTCTAAAGTTGTACACTGTAAACCTAAAAAATGACATAATTTTCTTGATTCTAGATTTTTTCATTTATTATACATTATAATATTATTATTTTTATTATTATTCTTACATTTTTTGTTTGTAAATCTGCTCTAAAATGCCAGAAGTGTATCTTAGATTTGATAACGATAAAAAGCAAGGGAATTAAGAAAATAAGGGTGAATTCCATTAAGAGGCTTCTCAACAATAGTAATGTCTACAGTAAACAAAGGTGCATGGTGAAAACACCACTTCTAGAGCTAATGACTAGGGGGTGTATGCATAACTGCCTGGGTCACAGGAAAGGTTGGATGACTGTATCAGTCAAGAAGTTGAGTGGCAGCTAATATAGATCCAGGACACAACAGGCGTGATTTAACAAACGTTCTCCCAGGTTGGAGAGGATACATTTTCACTAGTGAACCTGGGTGATCAACCCAACCCGGAATGGATTTCTTAAGCCATCTGCTATTTGTTAGCAAATGTTTTTAATCCTGGACTAGATCTATTTCAGGTTTGCTGGATCACCCAGGTTCAATGATGAAAGTTTTCTCTACAGTCTTGGAGGCCTTTAATAAATGAAATCCAATGGGTCTGATTTATTATACCTCTCCAAGACTGGAGAAGATAGACCTGAACCTGGGTGATCTAGCAAACCTGGAAAAAATTTGCCATTAGTT
>NW_027320534.1:0-2890 GCF_032062135.1 Pyxicephalus adspersus
GAAAACATAAGTATAAACCAAGATCACAAAATGGCCTGGATCTTACCCAATCCTATAGAGGTTTAAGCACATGAAAATAAATGCACCATACACACAAATTCTTTCAGGCTTTTTTTTATAATTTTTACCATAAAAAGGTCCAGTGATGTTTCAATATGCCCCACGGGTTTTGTTTTAACAGCAATATTTAACTTCTCAAAAAAGGAGTAAACTAGTTCTTGATTTTTATTGCCCAGGAAACTCTGAAAATGAATTGACCTGAATTGCCTAGAGTTTAAGTTTTGACACCCAGTGTAGAAAATGTGGCAGTCTTGAATGGAAATTTGAGCAATGAGGTACAGGAACTTTCCACTGAGCTACTGAAAATGTTCAAACTGAAATATAAATATTAGTTTATATTTTCTAGTCCCTTTTCAGTGCCTAAGAAAAGTCTGGTATAGATATTTAGAGGGCCTAATCACTGTGTAAAGCATTAAGGTCCTCAAAGCATGTTTATACAAGATTATATAAAAACTCTGTAATTTTTAATATGCATACATTTTGTGAATTAAAATGTATACATAAAAATAAAGAGTATGAAAGCATTGAAAGTGTTAATGTTGCTGATATATTTTATGATATATTTTAATTCCTGTTTTTATAAATCAAATGTGTTAATGTGTCATGATATAAATTTAATTTGAGGCAGCCGTTGCAGACATACCGCAGGCCTTTTGTTCCTATTCTTTACTGGAACATTCCATATAAATTCCGCTGACTATAAGATTAATATTTTTTTTTCCACACTTTAACCCCCTAGCAGTAATCCCGAGTGTGACTCAGGGTCACTTTACGCTAAGAAAAACCCCACTTACCCTTACTCTGTTGTCCTCCCTTGTCATCCTTCTGGTCCCCGCAGGTCCTGGGGACTTGTCTTCTCCCTTCGATCTCCAGGCACGATATGAAGAGCCGAGGTCCACGGGGTTTCCTGTGATGTCGGTGCAGGCGGAGCTACTGGAAATTCAAATACTTTTGTATTGGATTTAATACAAAATAGCTGTATTGAGTCCAATACATGAATTTGGTGGTGCAGAGGTTCCTGAAAAATTACCCCGATATGTCAGAGCTGCTGCAGAAAGTGTGGGCCATCTGTGCGTGCTTTCAGCGTTTTCAGCCTGCTGCTGCTCGCCTGTCTGCGCTGCAGCATAACTTTAGCCTTCCCGCTCACTGCCTCATATGAGACGTACCCACAAGGTGGAACTCCACCTTGCACATGTTGGAGAGACTGTGCGAGCAGCAGCAGGCAATAGTGGAGTTTCAGCTGCAGCACGCACGGGTGAGTCGCTCTGCCGAACAGCACCACTTCACCACCAATGAGTGGGCCTCCATGCGGGACGTGTGTCGTGTTGCGCTGTTTTGAGTCCTCCACCAACATGGCCAGTGCAGATGACCCTGTCCTCAGCGTTACTATCCCACTTGTTTTTATTAAAAAACACTTTGGGCGATGATGGAAGAAGATGTGCATAGGAGGAAGAGGAGGAGGAGGAAGAGGGATCATTTCCACGGGTATCAGGCCAGTCATTCAAATGTGGCTCGGAGGGTGGGTTCTTGCACCAACAGGGCCAGGTACACAACTGTCCAGCCAGGGCACAGTTCTGGAGGATGAGGTTGATGAGGAGGAGTAACCGTGTTCACAGCAGGGTGGCACCCAAAACAGCTCATGGGCATCACTGGAGTGTGGCTGGGGGGATACCGAGGACACAGACAATACACCTCCCACAGAGGAAAGCTTGTTGTTTCCTCTCGGCAGCCTGGCACACGCGAGCGACTACATGCTGCAGTGGCTGCGCAACAACCGCCAAGTTGCCCCCAATTCTAACCAGTGCTGATTACTGGGTGGCCACCCTGCTAGATCCCCGCTACAAGAACAACGCGCCATCCCTAATTCCGTCACTGGAGCGTGATCAGAAGATGGGTGAGTACAAGCACTCGCTGGTAGATGCTCTGCTGATGGCATTCCCACCTGACAGCGAGGGCTCAGTGGAAGCACAAGGTGAAGGCAGAGGAGGAGGAAGAAGTCACCAAATCACCAGCGGCAGCTCAGAATGGAGGGTTAGCATGGCCGAAATGTGGAAAAGCTTTGTCAGCACGCCACAACAATCAGCACCACAAGCTGATACAGATTGTCATAGCAGGGGGCAGCATTTCAGCAACATGGTGGAACAGTACTGACTGATGGGTCTGCTCCATTACTTTAGATGCCAGAAACGAATGCCATCCACACTTCATCTCAGAGCCCACCGCCTCCTCTTCCTGCTGTAAATGGTGCTGCTACCTGCCCAGTACGTGCCTTTAGATGCCAGAAACGAATGCCGTCCACACTTCATCTCAGAGCCCACCGTCTCTTCTTCCTACTGTAAATGATGCTGTCACCTGCCCAGTACCTGACTTTAGATGCCACAAACTAATGCCGTCCACACTTCATCTCAGAGCCCACCGCCTCCTCTTCCTGCTGTAAATGGTGCTGCTACCTTCCCAGTACCTGACTTTAGATGCCACAAACGAATGCTGTCCACACTTCGTCTCAGAGCCCACCGCCTCCTCCTCCTGCTGTAAATGATGCTACCACCTGCCCAGTACCTGACATTAGATTGGGGAAACTAATGCCGTCCACACTTCATCTCAGAGCCCACCATCCCCTCCTCCTCTTGTTGTAAATGATGCTGTCACCTGCCCACACTACCCAACTGTAGATGCCAGATACGAATGCAGTCCACATAAATGATGCTGCTGCCTGCCCAGTACCTGACTTTAAATGCCAAAAACGAATGCCGTCCATACTCCGTCTCAGAGCCCACCGCCTCTTTCTCCTGCTGTAAATGAAGCTGCAACCTGCCCAGTACCTGACTTT
>NW_027320535.1:0-2889 GCF_032062135.1 Pyxicephalus adspersus
TCTTCATAGGGAAATTAAACAATTGAAGCTCTACAAAACTGTAGATGATAGACTATCATTGGAGAGTCTGGGTTATCCAACATACCTGGAATGTATCTGGTCCAGAACTGAAAACATTAGACAAATAACGACAAATGATTTTTAAGGAATCCATTCTATGTTTGCCAGTTCACCCACAATAGTCTTTTGGAGAGCTTTATTAAATCATGCCCAATATATGAAATTACAAGTCCCCACCAATTCCTTAGAGTTGCCTGCTTTTTTCTGTGCAGTAACACATCTAATTTCCAAATATGCACCGCCCAGTGGCTAGCATGGAGGAGCATTTCACTGTACAATCTGTTTAATTTTTATTGTATTACTAAGAATGCTAAACTTGCATATTTGTACCAATATGTAGACATAAGGACTGACCTTGTTCTTTAAGTAAAAACATGGTAAACATTGATAGATTGGTTATATAGCTAAAAATGCATTTAAAAAAACATGGAAAGAAAATAAAATAGGGGATATTAAATTCTCAATAAAAATTTTGCATTAGTCTTGCAATTTTTAAGAAACATAAATGGCTAGTAGCTTGGCTTTGCTATTTGTGCAGTTGATTTTGCTGAGTATTTTGTTCTTTATCAACAGTGTATTGTGTAACAGTTTGTGAAAGTGCATTGTGTTTGCATCACATTTTAATAATTTTTTTTTAAATCTGACATCAAGACATTGGAAAGAGAAGTGAGATTATAAAAACAGAAAAAGGGCAACCACTGTGAAAATAAAATGAAGGTACTTCAAAGACACGCAAGCATGAATGCTCAGCTGGGAGCAAAAATCACACAAGTAAAAGTTGCCAAATTCACATAGCAATAAGACCAACCAACACACAGCATGGTATGCAAACAAATATCATAACGGACATATAGAACCTGATTAATGAAAGCTCTCCAAGGCTGGAGAAAATACGTTTTCAGAAGTGAAGCTGGGTGATCCAGAAAACATGAAATGGATTTTTAAAAATTATTTGCTTTTTACTAGCAAACCTTTTGAATCCTGGGCCAGATCCATTCTAGGTTTGCTGGATCACCCATCTTCACTGATGAAAGTGTATTCTCTCCAGCCTTGGAGAGCTTTCATATATCAGGACCATAATGTCAGATATCTGAATGTGAAAATGCCAGGTATAGCAGCAAGAATATCACACATAGAAGCACCTAGGCAACAAAACTGGGACAACCTAAGAGCCTGTATATTATTCTTAAAATAGTAGCAGCAGAGTGGGAGCAATAAAATGAATATTAAATGTAAGCATGTCCTGCATATAATAGGGCACAGCAGTGTGTGGGAGAGCAGCAGAAATAATATTGCACACAAGGGCTGTACACAGCCAGACATGATAGTGTGGGTGTAGGAAACCGGAATATAACATTGTACCATATCTGTAAATACTAAAGCAACATAATGTGTGAAAAATAGTTTTATTTATGAAAGAAATGGATATCTAGGGACACCACAATAATATTACTTAATGGGTACATTATTATTTATGAGTTATTGACAGCAATATTATGGAATATTCTTTATTTTATATTTTCCTATGATCTAGTCCAATAAAAAACAAGCAGTATACATAAGATTTTAGATAATTCCATACTTTTGCTTAAAGTAATTTTTTTTTTGTAATATACAATTTTGTTCTTGCATTGTGATATATGCCCAAATGGAAGATCAGATTGGTAATAGACAAATCTGCCTAGGTTTAATTCATCAAGAGTTCAGGAAATCTAATTTCCTCAAAATTTGGTGAAGCCGCACTTAGAGGTGAATTAGACGAGTAGACAACTGTTAAAACAGACATGTTAAGCCAGGCACTGCCAAAGGTGATGTGTACATCCAGAGCATATTGAGGTGTGTGATTGTACTGCAAAAGGAAAGTTTTTATTAGGGATAGTCCAACAAAAAACAGGGACGTGTTTTACTCCAGTAGTGCAGCAGCTGGACAAGCACAATGTGCAAGGCTAGGTCCTAAAGCTCAGGTTTTACCACACAATAAAATTGGGGATTATATATGTCCGATTTGTGTTATGCCTAACATTTATTTTATGTGTGAATAACAGGGGTTGTTGCGAACGTGAGTGATATAATGTTAGGTAGTCGTTTAGATGCACATTTTTCTTTCAGTTTTTTTTTGTTTAAATGAAAGTGGTAGGCTGATTAAAAGGCATCTTTAAAAAAAGATAAGTAACAAATACACACACAATTTCAAACAAAATTCAAACAAAACACCCCAAAAATAAATTAAATCCTCAAAATATCACCCTGAACCAAAAGCATTTTTAATTGTAAAGAATGCCTAATATACATATATATATATATATATATATATATATATATATATATATAAGCAGGGCCTTGCTTAATTTTGTCTCTGCAGAATTGCAGCTCATGTTTTGAGCCCAGTATGTCCTGAAAGGAATGGGTGGGGCAGCACTCCATCCCTTTTCCGAGCCAGGAATTGAGGATAGAGCTGCAGCACCTGGTCATTTATTATAAAAGAAAAAAAATAACTGGGTCTTTGAGACTGAGGGAGTTGTAGCCTGAGGTCAAGTGTGGCTCATGCAGAGGGGCTGTGCGGTCTCCAAAAGTTGAGTTTTGATAGACCGGAGCCAGGAGGCTGAATTTTGCTTTTATTTTCATGCGGTAATGAGTTTGATCCCCTGCGAGGAAAAATCCTGGATTTTACTTATTTTTATTGTCGTATTTTTTGAGTCGTTTACAAATAAAAGTTGGCAGAGTACCTTGATATTGAATTTAAAGCCTGAGATACCTCTCTGCAGTGAGTGCGTTTTGAAGCTAATTTCCTACTATTTATATATATATATATATATATATATATATATA
>NW_027320536.1:0-2888 GCF_032062135.1 Pyxicephalus adspersus
CTATGCTTCATGAATGGTAAAGCAGAAGACAACTGTGCTCATTGGGGCTTACAAACAAGTATTATAGTTGACAAAAAATGTAGTAATGTATGCCAACATATAACTCAGCGCTGTACATTAAATAGGGGTTGCAATGACAGAACGTGCACTGAAGAGCTTATAATCTAGGAGGTAGGGGAGGTATCAAACAAATAGGGGCTTTGACTGGAGTTGGTATTAAGCTATAAACGTAATTTATACCCATGTATGGTTTATGCGGGCCCTTTTGTGCATTTCAAGTCACATTCCTTCATTACCATTTAACACAACGATGCCGGCTGTTCTCACCTGTACGAAAAAGATGAAATGTTTGAAGGAGGTGTTGAGATGTGCTTCTTCCTGTAGCTGCATAACCGAGTCAAAGTGCTGGTGGTAGATGTGAGCGTACACACGGAACAAGCGCTTCAATATGGTCTTTGCCACAGACATGAAGTTCTTGGGGAAGGGGACACCTAAAACACAATTAAAAAAAACCACTAACAAAAACATGCACAAAACTATACCCAAATCTGCAGTCATGTGACACTGCAAAACCTCAGAGTTCTGTATGCCTGCATAGGTAGACCCTTCCTATAGCAGTCTGCCACCATGACAGCCATGTCCGGGACTTTTGAGGTATTGGCTGACAGTGGCACATCTACAGAACTGGTTTAGTGGTTCCATGGACTCCAAAAAAAGCACCGGCAAAGGACCAGTATAACTTAGATAAGCATATCTTGATTCACAAGCTTAGAGATATGTAAAATGCCAATGTTTAAAAGCTTCTGTATCTAAAATATTTGACCTTTTCCAGCTTTATAAACCCTGTGTTGCATTGCTCATTGTTATTCTATTTAGGGAATGTAGAAGGCACACCTACCTATTTCTGTCACCACAATGACAATCCAGCCATCGGCAATCTGCACTGATCTCTAGACTACGTAGAACCTGACCTACAGAGGTCTTTCCCAGTGACTTCTACCACAACATTACCTTAAAGACTTTCTAATCAAAAGAAATAAATTGATGAGCACATTAACAATTCTGAATTATGCCAACACAATATATAAACCTTTCACTATACATGAAATACAATATTAAAACACAGAAGATAAATGATTAACAGCTGAAATACTAACTGTCTACAGCTGTCAGGGATTAGTTATGACAACTGTTTACAATGGCACTGCAAGGAAACTATTAAAATAAAATAGAAGATAAGGGATTATAAATCAGTAAACATCAACATCACTGTGCAACCTCATTAACTTCCCTGTGTCTGAAAGCGGTCACTGGGAGTTCAACATGCCAAACTGAACTTGGAGTCCAAATTCCAGGTGAATCAAAATAAAGGTGCACAAAGTCCTGGGGTTTCTTTTGAGGAAAGCCACAGTCTTGGTAAAAATGGTCTGTCCTCTGCCAGCAGATTGTGGAGAAGGGCTGTTTGTAAGGAAGATGTGGTCTTTCCAAGAAATTCCCTGCTGGTTCTATAATTGTCAAAGCTCATAGTACATCCGTGACTGCCACGCTATACTGGCAACAGGTGCTGCTGGACATGTCAGACGACAGTTCCAACAGATTATATCATTTTTTATAGCGCCAGCATATTAAGCAGCGCTGTATAATAGAGAAAGCAAATGACACAGGAGGAGAGGAACCTGCCCAGACAACCCATTTACAGCAAAAACATATTGCTTTACAGACAACCCTTAAAAAGATGCTCATTATGTGATGGACACTTTTAAGGAAAGCCAGTTAACCTACCAGTATGTTTTTTAGGATGTGAGAGAAAACCACCCAGTGGAAACTCATGAGTATGTGGAGAGAACATCCAAACCCAAAGCAGTGTCCTGGCCTAGATACCTAGAACCTGAAACACTGGATTGCTGCATGAGTTGTTAAGACTTTGCCAACCTGTTGCTTTGAAACACATAGAATATATCATATGATTTAAACTTGTCTACCTGTCTCTTAAACCCCCACTACTCACCCACCATTTTATATCCCCCCTCCCCATTGTGTCCTGCTTCCCCCACCTCTTAGATGGTAAGCTCCTCAGGGCAGGGTCCTCCCCTCCTGTGTCACTGTCATTAACAACCCCTATTAAATATACCGCACCAAGTAATATGTTGGCACTATATAAATACAAATGGCTGCACTCAATACGGATGAAAATACCCAAGGTCTCTTATGTTCTCTATAGATTTTCTTGCATTATAAAGGGGATCCTATATTACTAGTCCACACATAGATGATCACATATTACAGTATATGGAATTAGTTCTTACCAATCTTTGAGGGGAAGAGGGTCTCATCATCCAGCTGATCCTGGACCCAGGTCATCAGATAGTCAATGTACTTGGGAGCGGAACACTTGATGGGTTTTTTTATGTTGGTGCCATCTGCCCAATGGTATTCGTACCTGAAAGAAATTTACAATCATGGTAATACCATGAAATCCAATCAAAACCATATAAGAATTTGTCGGCAAAAGTAATTTTGCTCAGATAGGACCGAATGTGGCCATTAATGAAACAATCTGTAACAGATTTAGGTAGGAGGGATTGTAAAAGATTCATACAATGCAACACACTGTACTGTTCTACATCCAGTTGTAAACATAATTAAAATTGATCAGGTAATTATGAGCAATCCAAAGCAATTTAACAAATTCCACCACAGCTTGTTAAGTCAACAAGCAGCATGTCTCTGCAAAAGAGACAGTGACATTTCTGAGACAGATAGTAAGTAAATGCTTCCTTTGGTTTAATATAATAATGGAATGTGACTGGCGTTTACCTCCAAGAGGTCAAGGGCACTTTTAAAGCCCTCCCTTATCCCCCTCCTCTCTTACACAAACCTAAAATAAC
>NW_027320537.1:0-1597 GCF_032062135.1 Pyxicephalus adspersus
GGGAGGAAGGGGATCCCCCATCAGAGATCTCCCCGCGGCAGCCGAAGGGAGCCACAACAAGGAGGCTGAAGAGCCGCATGCGGCTCCGGAGCCGCAGGTTGCAGACCCCTGGTATAGGAGGTGTTTTCTCGCTTCAGTCAATTCTACAAAAATGTCAGAGGATATGTTCTGTTTGTGTAAGCGCTCCAGGGATCTTATTTTATCCAATGAGGCAGCAATGTCTTAATCTCTAGTAATTTTTAAGGCGGGCACCATATTGTATCAAAACCCCATGGAGAATTGCCCTAAGAGCCTCCCATTGATTTGGAAGGGAAGTTGTATACAACATATGATCTTTAAAAATATTAGATATAGTGTCCACTATAGCGTGCACAAACAGAAACTTTGAATCATTGCAATCCTATGTCTATTCCCTGGGGCCTGCCACCGGTACCTGTATAGTAACTGACACGGAAGCATGATCAGACCAAGGGTACCTATGTCTATGGAAGATGCAGGGCTCCAGTCCAAAATGCCATGGTTTACAATGATGTAATCTATACGGGAATAAGTGCGGTGTGGGTTGGAGTAGAAAGTGAAGTCTTGGTCCATAGGGTGAAGAGTACACCATATATCAAATAGACAGAGGTCATGAAGTTTGTTTTATAATGTATTGATCTTGGAATAGGGGATAGGAGTTTTGCCTGAGTCAGAACACAAATAAAGTCCCCCCAATAATAAAAGTTCCTTCAGAAAACTCCCTCAGTAGGTGTATATACTGAGCAGCTGCCACAGTAGGCTGAAGATTAGGTGCATAAACAGATGCAAGTGTGTAAGTCTTGTCCCACAAGGAGAACTTGACAAATAAGTTTCTGCTCTTTGGGTCTGGGCGAATGTCCAACATTTTAATTGGGAGGGTTCTATGAAAGGCAATAGAAACTACATTGTTTTTTTGTAATTTTTATTGAAATTTTTAAAACATACAAGTAGCAAAAAGAAAACAGAAAAAAAAACAATACCAATATTATTCATAATAGTTATACAAACATAAAATAGTAAAACAAACAACATAAAGTAAAACTAAACAAGAAAAAACAAAAAAACAAAACAAAAGAAAAAGGTGTATTCGAGGCTAGCAATACAAATAGGAAAAAGCAAACATATCATAATTTAAAGAGCCTTCGGTCCATATCAGGGCTGGTTTGATGATCTAACCAAGGTGTCCACACTTTATAAAATTTATGCATAGAGTCATTAGCCACAGCAGACATATTTTCTAAGACCATAGTGTCCTACAACCTAGACAGGACCATTTGAAAACTTAGAGAGGGTTTCCGCCAAGCTGCCGCAATTACCTGACGTGTTGCTAGAAAAATAAAAGAAATCAGTTTGCACTGACTTTTTGAAAAAGTACCTAGTTTAGGGCCTAGTTTATGGAGCAATGCAGTCCAAGGGTGCCTCTTGATAGTCACATGCAGAACTGATTGTATATAATTGAAAACCCGTATCCAGAATTTTTTGACCACTGGGCAATCCCACCATATATGGTGGAAAGTACCGAGGGTCTTACAACCTCTGAAACAATACGGGTCACTCCCAGTAACAAATTTGGCAAGTC
>NW_027320537.1:1850-2888 GCF_032062135.1 Pyxicephalus adspersus
CTGTTGCATGTTTGAGAAGACCAGTTAAATAATGTCTAACCTGTGTATATCGGAAGATTTCGCCTGAGGGCAATGCCCAGTGTTCTTGCAAATACGCAAAGGACTTGATCCCAGAAAATGAGAACAAGTCATACGCGTATCGAACAAGCCTCAGAGCCCACCAGCGGAAAGCTGCCGGGTTCTCGTTTGCTGGTGGAAAAGGAGGGCAATTTATAATACCAATTAAGGGGGCATGCACAGACATCAAGCCTGCCGATTCTTTCACCCTGTCCCAGATTCCCAATGCATAAGACAGCGTAAGATCCGCCACCAGAGGACGCTTTGAGGGAGACAGCCAGAGAAGATTATATAATTGTACTTTAGGTAGCTCTGCAGCGTATATATGAGCCCAGATTGGGAAACCTTGAAGACGATGGAGTGCCACTAATGAAGCTAATTGGGCCGCCTGCATATATTTACTGAAATTAGGAACTGAAAGTCCCCCTTTCAGCCTATGGCGATATAATACTTTATCCGGCACTCGAGGTCTCCCAGGGTCCCAGATAAATCGTAACACCTTCCTCTGTTCATCCTTTAGTACTTGCATGGGAACTGGTATTGGGAGTGTATGGAACAGATACAATAATTTGGGGAGGCATGTCATTTTAATGGCATGAATCTTGCCTATCCAGGACAAAGGGAGATTCTGCCATTTAGAACGCAAGATAGAGAGCTCTCGGAACAAAGGTGGATAATTAGCCTGATATATTGATGACAAACGAGAAGTAATTTTTATACCTAGGTATGAAATAACTTTCAAGCATTTATAGGCAAAATGAGGTTGTAATGCTTTAACTACTGATGGTGGGAAGGAAACATTTAGTGCTTTAGATTTTTCACTATTCACTAGTAAACCTGATATCTCCGAGAATTGGGTAAGTAAATTGTGCAAATTTGGCAAAGCCGTGATTGGAGCCGTTAATGTTAACAGTATATCATCTGCAAAGAGCATAATTTTATGGACCCTGTGGAATATTTCTATCCCAGCTATATCCTGAT
>NW_027320538.1:0-2888 GCF_032062135.1 Pyxicephalus adspersus
AAACTTGAAAATTAAGCAAAATTTTATGAAATACTTAATGTCAATATATTCTATATTCAGTATATTTACAGAACTAATCACAAAGAAGTCATTGAAAAACAAACAAAAGTTTCTATGATTTCCTTTAATGCCAATGATCAGGCCAATCACGTTGAAGGCTCCAGCTGTAGTCTGCCATCATCACTTTTATATCTTAATATTTTATATTTATATCCTTGCAGGCCATGTCACTTTTTTTTACTTTATTTTTAAATATTTGACATCCAAAACACCAACGGAATACAGATAAAAAGTTATAAAAATATTTGGTACATATAGCATGTAAGTAACAATACACAAGACAGCACAATATACAGGATATCCCATGTCACGTTTTTCCAGTGATCCTCCTTTGCTCTACTATCCCACAGGCAGGTATGGGTACTTTGTGTATCCACTTTGCTGTCCAAGTAGGAAGTTTACCATTTTTAAATGCTTGTTTTGACAGAATTAGGTCACATATTAAATCATTGAGCTCTTCTTGGGAGAACTCCAACTCCAAGCATTGCCAACTTCTGGATCACACTCTAAACCCTGTATGTCCTCCATGTCAGATACAGGACTATCAGGGAGTGTACTGAACACTGGTACAGGAACATCAGCACCATGCGGCACAGGTCGTCCTGCTGATTTCAAATCAGGGTTCTCTTTTCTTGTAACGATTGAACACTTTTACATTTACAGGACAAAAAAAACAATCATTATGATGATTTTTGGGCTCTCGCTATACCATAGGTACACCAAATGTCAAACTTTTTAGTTTTCCATTTTTCTACTGATGTAAACACTCTACACAAGTTTTGCATACCATATAGGGGAGCCCAATACTTATCTTGATCGCCCAGTTTAATACCAAAATATGCAAGATATGCAAGATATGCTTGTTTCAAAAATTCTGTAATGTTTCTTCTCTGTTTCTGAGAATATTCACCACAAATATAGCAAAATACATAATAGGTCATTTAAACAACTTCCTCTCGAAGAACTAATAATAATAATATGCTGTGTTAACATTTGTTAATGTTCCTGTATCACAAGAACTAGAGCCAATTCAATGAAACTGATGTCATTTCTGGATTCAGCAGACCTGAAATACACTAAATATATTGAAAAATCCTTGGCAAGTGAAAACATTTTTTTTTTGTTAAGCTGTGTAATCAATCTCATGTATAATATTGCCTCTAATATTAATATTATCTCACAGTATATTATTGCCATCCCCATCTATATGATTCACAGCCGCCCTCCCTATAATATTGCCATCCCCATCTATCTGATTCACCCTCCCCTATATTAATATCATCCCATCTATATGATTCACCCTCCCCTATAATAATACCATCCCCATCCATATGATTCAGAGCCACCCCCTATGATATTTTCATCCCCATCTATATAATTCACAGCCGCCCTCCCTATAATATTGCCATCCCCATCTATATGATTCACCCTCCCCTATAATAATACCATTCCCCATCTATATGATTCAGAGCCACCCCCTATGATATTTCCATCCACATCTATATGATTCACAGACCCTCCCCATAGTATTGCCACCCCTCTATAAAATCTTTAGCTACCGCCATAAAATTGACAACTGATCCATATTATCCACAGCCTTCCTCCTATTACAGCCTCCTGCATATGATTCCCAGCTCCCTTTGTAATCATGTCAGGCCCCTCCATAATATTATGTCCCCCTATCATTTACATACCCCCATAATATTGCCATCTTTCCTCTATATGATTCCCAGCTCATCCCCCCCCCTCCCCCAATTATAATATGGGCAGCCTCTTTTCCATATTACCCTCATCCTTCTTCATATTATTGAATGTCCACCCTCAAATGATTCTCAGCGCCTCCATAATAATGTCAGTCCCCTGCTCAATATTACAACCCTCTATAATTTACAGACCTCCATATATTAGCCATCTCCATCTGAATGATTCACAGCCCCCCCATAAAATTGTAATCCCCATCTCTAAGATTCTCAGACGACCCCCCACCCAATTATATTGCCATCCCCAACTATATGATTCAAAGCCCCCCATACATTGTTATCCCCATCTATTTGATTCTAAGCCCCCAAATACACAGCCTAATTGATATTACGTAAAACCCCATCTATGGTATTGTTATCCACTTTCATATGATTTGCAGCCCCCCCCCCCATGGTATTGACAGCCCCTTCACTGAGTTTGCTCCCCAGATCCTATCCAATGCTGCTATGGGTGGAACGCCCCCTCTGGCTGGATGACAGGCATGTGAATTGGGTGATCTCAGCTGAGTTCTTCTCATTTTTTAGTATTACAAATTTTTTATCTGACCACACGATGGAAATGTATTACCCCTAACTGTATTCCATATAGAAATTGCAAAGCATTTGAAGACATAAAATGCTGCTTTCTATCAGCTACAATATAGCAATATTCTCTCCAGAAAACATTTAAGCTGGGTGGGAAGAAACTCTAGGCAGTTACTGGTCCCTGTGATGTGACCCAACTTCACAAACCACCCAAAAATAGCCGTGTGATTACTGAAAAGTGCCGGGTGGTAAACCAGTGAACTAAAAGGGCTGGGGATAACACTGAGATAGGATAAAATCGAACATGACAGTAAAGTATTTCACGTTCAGTGAAATTGTTGTCACGTTTTAGATTCCATTTTTGATCTGTCAGTAAAGCTGCATTGACGCTGTGCTCATTCATTGGCTGTTTTTCAATCAACTAATGATAAAGAATCAAATTTATAGGCCAGAGATTGCTTTGTTTCTGGCAGGGATTGGGCGGGGTGTGGAGGGTGACCATAGTCGTAGGGTTTCCCCAGCACTGCATTGGTTAAATGTTTA
>NW_027320539.1:0-2887 GCF_032062135.1 Pyxicephalus adspersus
ATGGCACCCTGGTTGCTCCTATGTTCTAAGTAGGTCATGTAGTTTGTGTGATGATATGCTTTCTCACTTATGCTTCACGGCATTAGGGGCAGAAGCTGCTGTGTACTGAGAGCTCTCAAAAACAGACTGCAGCATTTTATGCACTAATCTCTGTCATGGCTCTGGCAACTTCTGCCTTGTCATCACACTAAGGATTGCACATTCAGGGGTCCTGCAGGCTGCTGTGCTATGAATACAGCTAAACTCCAGACAAATGGCTGATTACACAGATGAAATCACTTAAAGGGGAACCATTGTTCTTGCTAAAGAATTTGCACTTTTGTCTATCTAGTCTTGTGGTTTG
Source organism: Pyxicephalus adspersus (assembly GCF_032062135.1). Taxonomy (NCBI): domain Eukaryota; kingdom Metazoa; phylum Chordata; class Amphibia; order Anura; family Pyxicephalidae; genus Pyxicephalus; species Pyxicephalus adspersus. The sequence goes on from NW_027320539.1 coordinate 344, forward strand.
CACTGCCATATCCTGGCAGGGCAAGAAACGACATTTTTTAGTAATGCTTGCAGGTTTTGTCCCTCCTGATGGAAGTTAAAAGGAGAAGTAGAGGAATGAGCGCATCGGACATTCAGTCCCCCGGACCACGCTTGCAGCCTCTGTGCCGGGGGGGCAGATATGTCCCGCGTACCATGCAATGCAGCCTTTGTGCCGCCAAGACAAAGTTCCTTATACTGCTTGCCTTCAGATCATAAAATTATATAAAAATATTTCACATCTGCCATCCTCCTAGAAAGCTGCTGGTCACAGATCTTCTTATACACATAAATATGCAGTTTGGCATTTTGATAATAAAATAGCCATAGAGAAATATTCTTGTTAAGCTTATTACAATGTATGAGTTTGCACATAAGTCTTTCCTAGTTTACGAACCCTTCCAGGTGTGTGAATTCTCCCTCCTTCTCAATGCATCCAGCAGAGTTCTGTTGTCTGATCTCCTACAAATTGATTTTCCTTTGGTTTCCACATATAATAAAGGGGTTATAATGGTGACATCTCTCTGCTTGGATGAGACTAAATGGCAGCCGGAAGGACGGTGTCTGATATAGGGCTGCAGCTTCTCTGGTGGGTGGAAGCTCCATGCCATATTCTGTACAGCTAGCCCTGTTGTATATATATTATTATATGAAGCAAAAGGATCCGCTTGTACTGGAAAATGTTTGAAGCTTTAGTTGTTATGAAAGGGCTGTCCTGTAACCTCACCATTTCTGTGGTTATTTCTTTTGTTTTACTATTCCTGGTGACAATCACATGTTATCCATATCTTCTGATTTCCTTCAAACATATGTTGGTGTGTAAGTGTTCTGTGTGTATTTACATTGACTGAATGTGCTTGTGTTGAGGGGGTAAATTTAATGTACAACACTGCATAAAATATTGGCGCTATAATAAATGGAGTAAATGTCAATATGTGCTATTGAGCTCTGTAGTCTTATCTATTTTTCAGTGGTAGGTTTAGAAATCTTGAAAGAAGCTTAAAGTTTTCATATCCACATCCCTTGTTTAACTTGCAAAGTTCAGAATAAGGGACTTGAGTCTTTTTTTTTTTTTTTTTTTTCTTTCTGTTTGTAGATTTGTATGGTCACTGGGACAGGGCGTGAGCTGAATGCATCACATTCTGAAGGGGGTTTCTTCCATCACCTATTTATCTAGCACTTAGAGACTGTAAGTTTGCCTGTTCAGGGCTAAGTGGTTGACTTTGCCAAGGGGATCCCTTGAACTTTATTATCTGCCTTACCTGCCTTACCTGCAGTTGGGGGATCACCTGCGCATGTTCTATTATGGGGGATCATGTGAATTGTTTCACTCTTATGGTTCCCAGGCTTAGAAGTCATGCTGGGTAAAGGACCGGGTGTGGACCATCCCCACTCCCTCAGGTCATCGTGGGTTTCGGTTCCAGTTGTGCAGGTAAGGGGGGGAGTATATGAAGATCAGTGGATGCCCATTGCAGAGACCGCGTCTTCCCCCTGCATGGGCAAGTTGACAGGATTTAAAAACCTAGTCCTTTAGACCTTGTACCAAACAAATGTCTACAAACCACAACCCCCTCATAGACACATTTCCTGAGCACGACATGTAATTGTGAAACTCTGCCGGGCTGTCTGCATTTTAGTGTTTTGCTAAAGATTTTGTTAAGCTAAGATTTATTTTTTAATACTCCTCATTTTTATTGGTTTATGTAAGCTGTATGATGTGAGCTGGAGGAATTGGCAAGCCATGTAACTGGGTTGTCCAGTTCTCTATTTTGTCTTCTCCCTTGCCAAGGTAACCATCGGTGTTCAGCGCTGATTTGTCTGTAATGGTTCACACACCAATGACCATGTCCAGCGCCTACTAGTTTTGGACCTCATCTGGACCAGTAACTTTATCCTATTATTTCAGATCCGCTTGGGCCAAAGCTTGATGAAGATGTCTTGGTGGATATTTTACTCCCTCCGGACGATGTGCAGATCTTTTCTCCTCTTCAAGACACAGAACCTCTTCCTGGTACATGATTGTCACCCTGATACTATATATAACCCAGCTCAGCTGCAGAGCCGTCCTGACACATCATACATCATCTGTGTCTCGCAGTGCGCACCACATGTCGCCTATAAATCAGGGGACATGTGCTGTCTAGAGGGATCGGTTTACCCAAATCTTTATTTTTCAAATGGGGTCCCTTCTCTAAAAGGGAAATATACTGCACCCCCACAAGTGTCTGTATCTTCCCTGTGTGAAAAAATACAATATGGCCTGGTCCCTGGCTTACCTGGAGACAGACAAAAGTGACAGGCCCAACTAAGCATGTATAGAGAGCGTAATAATCACCCTAAGTGATCCAGGAGTGCCCTCTCTAGCAGAGGAAATCCAGCTCTTTAGGTCTATACCATATTACTCAGACACAGGAGAAGGCAGGCATGGGGAACTTCTGGTTGTGGCCTGTCACTAAAGTTAGGTATCATTAACCATAATGGATTCCATCCAGCTTCCAGTCTGTCTCTGCATACTGCATAAAATAAT
>NW_027320540.1:0-2886 GCF_032062135.1 Pyxicephalus adspersus
GTCCATCGTCCGGACGACCGACCTGCCGGATCCACGGACGATGGACGACAGCCGATCCTAATGAAAGGGAAGGGGAGAGCGCGCAGCAGGGTGCAGCTCCCTCGCTCTCCCCCTCCCCTCTCCATAGAGCATGAACGGTGCATGTATGTACAGCACCGTTCATGCATCGTGCCCTCCCTTGTCGTTGGAAAGGATCGTGAAAGATCCTTTCCAACGACTAAAATTGGAAGTGTGTACGCAGCTTTAGGCTGCTTACACACATTAGTTTATTGACACCTGAGATAAATGATCATGATTATGTCTGTAAATTACAGCTTGTGTACTGAAGACCTCTGACTTCATCTAGTAAGCTGCCATGGTGGATTGACCATGGCAGTTGTGCCTCCTATGCGGGGCGGGGGGCACAACTGGGTGCTTCCATCTCATCTTGCTTCACCTTAGAACTGTGTGTACAGTGCTTGTTTATTCTAATGTTGCTGGGAACGATCAAAAAAGGCAGTTTTGGTGTCATAAATTTTATATCTGTACATAGCCTTAGTCCAGCCAAAAAAGATAACTGGGACTTGGTCCTTAATCCTGGTAGGTTCATTTGCCTGTAACTCAATTTTTGTGGATTCCACTGGGCAGGTTTTTGTGAACATTTCTAAGCATACTGTAAAAGACTGGGGATTGTAACTGATGGTTGTAACATTGTAAGCTGCATCTATAGATATGTTTGTAACTATTAATGTTTTTTTTATCCTTTAGGCAATTTATGTATTTCAAAAAGCTGCCATCCTAAGCATGCTTCCTGAAGATGCCGTTGCAAGCACTGGAGAAGATATAGTTGCCTTGTTCAGGTAACAATATTTTTTTTAATTTTAATTTATATTTGTTTTTTTTATTATTTAGGATGGTTCAAAGAGCATTTTGTGACCATGTAATATTGATACATTATTGCTTCACCGGGCTTCACATATTTTTAATATAAATTTTAAAATCTTTATATTGAGCAGTATTTGCACTTCAAACCTTCCGCACCTTCTGACACTATGGCTGGGTCCTATTGTAGCAGAGAATTGTTAGGTGGAGATGATATTTTTACTTGTACCTACTAATAATTTGGGATATATGTTTATGGTGGTGTAATAGTGTGTGCCAAGGACAAGGTGAGGGGGAGGATTACTTGAAGAAGAATAAAAAGGAGAGGTGCGTGCTGTAATATTGTGAAGTTGAGAAGTAGAAATGCTGAGTTTAGGATTGGTGTAACAGAATTAGCCAGATGCTTGTTTAGGGTAGCCAACATGATGGGTGGCAGGGGCACTAGTAAAGACTCCCATTCTACCCGAATCCCATTGGAAAGGAGAGGAGACGGTATTGTTTTCTAAGTAAGCAAACAAATTACATCTATCCACAAAGACTGCACTTATCTACATTTTTTCAAATGTATTGATTACTGTACATTGATTTTTGAAAGCCATAAAGCTATGGATGGCATTACAGACTGTTTTTATTATATATAATTTATATCATGTAAATCATTCTGATTTAAATTGTGTCTGTAAAGTTTGCTTCATACAACTTCTAACTAATAAGTGTCAGTGACTGTGACTATTTATCATAAAGCTGTACCTGCAGTATAAAGTTCCACAGATTTTTTTTTGTTCTTATCAGCAAATAGTCCTGATAAAACAATTATGGTAAACTATTCATTCCAGTTACATTTATTGTGCTTGTTTATTTTCCTAGAGAATAATTAATCATAATTCATTTTGACACTAAACATTTACAGCTTGGACAGTTTGTTTCCTGGTCAGTTGTAGAATTCCACAATGAAGTTCTTCCAGTTCACAATATGCTTTTCAAACACAAACCCACCAATAATATTGTTTAGAATACAAAGTTTATTTTTGATGTAATATTGCTCTTGTTCATAAAAAATTAATAACACTTGTGATAAAGCACAACCCCTTTTTCATACTGCTAGCAATACTTTATAGAATCAGATAATGTATACAATTATCAAATATATGAATTATTAATACATTGAGAATAATTGTTCATTTATGCAAAATAATGCAAATCAGTTATTTAATGCGTTTAGGATTTTAATATCCTAAAAGCTGATTGGGGTTATTTTACCTTGCAAATTGAAATTGTGTGATTACAATGACTTTCTGCTACGTTTTTAAAGAGCACATACATTCTATTTCTTTTAGACAAGTGGAAGGTCTGAAGCAAAGAATTGCTGGAAAGTCAATCCCTACAGAAAAGTTTGCAGTCAGGAAGTCTAGAAGATATTCAGCTGCTAATCCTGTAAAACTGACCTTGCCAGCATTGGTGAGTATTACAAATATTTGGTATCTGTATGCATAAGTCCAGGCACAGTTGAATTTTCTTTTTGGTTAAGGGAGATGGAAAAGCCCATGAATGGTATCATGTAACTCTTAGGCTCTGTACAGGCGTCAGATGATTCTTGTGCAATAATCGCCCCAGGGCTGATATTGGACGAGAATCTTGAGAATCTTGCGCTCATCGTCCGGACGACCATCCTGACGGACGACAAGCAATCGTAATGAAAATGAAGGGGAAAGAGTGTAGCCGGGTGCTGCTCCGTTGCTCTCCCCCTCTTCAAAGAATCGTGCATCGTGCAATCTTTTGTCATTGGAAAGGATCGTGAAAAATCCTTTCCAATGACATTTATTGCACATGTGTACGTAGCCTTAAGCTGCGTACACACGGCAAATTTTTCTCGCCCGATAATCGGTATCGGCCAATTATCGGGCAAAAATCTGCCGTGTGTACAGTCGTGTGCCGCTCCGTCGCTCTCCCCCTCCCCTCTCCATAGAGCATGAACGGTGCTGTATGTACAGCATCGTTCATGCATCGTGCAGTCTTTTCTCGTTG
>NW_027320541.1:0-2885 GCF_032062135.1 Pyxicephalus adspersus
TAAAAGAGCCCTTACAACCCAAAGCTTCAAACTTTCCTACCCATCTTCTTCTGTCTCTTAAACCCTCAGTACTCACCCACCATTCCATATCTCCCCTCCTATTGTGTGATACTTCCCCCACCTTCTAGATTGTAAGCTCTTTGGGGCAGGGTCCTCTCCTCCTGTATCACTGTCTGTATTAGTCTGTCATTTGCAACCGCTATTTAATATACAGTGCTGTCTAATATGTTGGCGCTATATAAATCCTGTTTAATAATAATAATAATAATAATAATAATAATAATGAAGGAAGATCTCAGACTGCAGACTAAAGGCTGTGTTCTCAGTGGTCCCTTGGGTGACAACACCAATATGTTCCTGTATAGAAAGTGAGACAGCAGAGTCACCCTAGTACAGGAAGGTTCATGCTGGCACAATCACCATTGCAAATAGAAGAAAAGAAGACTTTGGTGGTTAATTGTGTAAACTACAATGTCACCATTTTTTGAATTCAGGAAGTCAATAATGGGGAACAAGTATGCAGATAAGAGTGCTGACTTTTCCCTGACTTTCCTGATCCCATAATTGCTCTGGGTAATTGACTGGGAAAGCATTAAAACATTTTCAGATAATGTTCACCAACAGAAGTCCCCATATTTCTCCTGTGACATAATTATGTAGCTATTAGTACACTTATTGCGGCACTGGAAACAATATTCACTCTGATGAACCTTTCTCATCCCAGAAATGGATCAGGGAAGACTGACTTATCTATATTCTTCTTTTTCATAGCTAGACACAAGGGAAATTCAATCTACATCATGAATGCTGATTTGCTTGGGATCTTCAGTAAACCTGGTTTAAATGTGTTTATCTTTCTGTGATATTATTGAAAGGATTTTACTGATGTTGAACTTGTGATGGCTAATTTATTACATTAAAGAAAAAATATAAAAAAAGGAGAATGCAAGACTCCATTTTCACAAATCCTTTGCTCAGTAAACCATTTCAACTTGTACTATACTTCTAACCGTACCTTAATGAATGCCATATCTGCAAATTCAAATAGCAAATAATTTTGAACCATTAAATCCATTAGCAATGCCCGGTTAATGTTCTTATTAGCCCCATAAGCTTTTCAAATAGGCTTGACTAATGTCAATGTAAGTAAATGAGGCTCAATCAGAACAGAAGTCAGCAATCTGGTTTGAAGCTCAGTTGAACAATATAACAAAAAGTTTCCAGCCACTTACTCTACTAATCTTTGAACTATACCTTATATATGACATATTCTTGCTGCTTTTTATTGCTTTTTTATTATTTTTAGCACATATATGTAAAAAAAAAAGTCTTGAGTTGCATTTGCGTTATCTATGTGGGCAGTTTAGCAAACTGTATATGCATCTTATGTACCCAGATACACCGACCATTAGGAAAAACACAGGGTCACCTTTAAGCAACTCAGTCAGTATAGGTTGCAGAGAGAAATATTATTATTATGCAGTATTTATATAGCACCCACATATTATGCAGCGCTGTACAAAGTCCATAGTCATGTCACTAGCTGCCCCTTAAAGGGGCTCACAATCTAATGACCCTACCATAGTAATTATTACAGTCCAATGTCAATTTTTTAATTTAAGCCAATTAATCTAACTGCGTGATTTTGCAATATGAGAGAATACCAGAGTAAACCCATGCAGATACAGGGAGGACATACAAACTCCATGCACATAGTGTCCTAGCTGAGATTTGAACCTGGGACCCAGCTCTGCAAAGGCCAGAGTGCTAACCACTGAGCCACTGTGCTGCCCAATACATTTATAACTCCATAGCAGACACTGCCAGATGCCTGTAAGTTTAACTTACTTGAAGATTCTTTGCTGTAGGGTACTTTAGCAACACCCAAGAGGTGTCTGCAGCAAAGTTTTTTTTTTTAATACAGCAATTACCAAAGTTGATTTGGGGGACATCTTGGACAACTGCCCAGGGCTCTTACATGGTCCAAACTGGCAAAATGCCAGGGAGCTGGAATTCTGTACATTTGGAGCCCTCACTTTATATTTGCCCAGGGTTCTATTTTCTCTGAAACATTCCTGGAAGGGACAATTCCAAAAAATGCCATCGCATCTCACATGGTCATAGGGTTCCATTTTAATATTTGGCTGAGGAGCAAAATTGCTTTGTAGGATGCCCATTGGCATTTGTTAATCAGCACAGTGGTTTGGTGGTTGGCACTCTGCCCTTTGCACTGGTGGGTCACAGGTTCGAATCTCAGCCGGAACTATGTCTGCATGGAGTTTGCAGGTTGTTGTGTGTTTGCATGGGTTTCCTTCCACAATACCTAAAAGAGAATGTGCAGTTAGGTGAATTGGCTTACCTCCAAAATTGACCTTAGACTGTATTAATGACATATGACTATGGTAGGGACATTAGATTGTGAGCTCCTTTGAGGCACAGCTAATCACATGGCTATGGACTCTGTAAAGTGCTGCTTAATATGATGGTGTTATATAAATACTGGATAATAATAACCTACAGTTTTCTTAAATTCACATATTGCATTGAGTCAGATATCTGCAAAATGGAAGTAAATTATTAATATTATTTTTACGCATTATTTATATAGCGTCTTTATATTACGTAGCATTGTACAAAGTTCCTAGTCATGTCACTAGCAAATTGGCATTTATGTAACTTCAAACAGCCATTATTTGAAGGGGACATCCCAGAAATGTAATGGGGCTAAATAAAATAGGTTTAGTTCCTTTTTGATGTTGGAAATGGCAGATTAGGTGAAAGATTACCTACTGAGTTGTATCTACTGGAATCTGAATATAGAGTTCATTGTGTTTTATATTTCTTTCACTAAGAGACAATGCAAATTGCCATTTCTAACCTGGGTC
>NW_027320542.1:0-2884 GCF_032062135.1 Pyxicephalus adspersus
TTAATCCTTAAGAACTCTCCAAATTTGGTCCTACCATCCAGGAGGGATTATTAGCTGCAGATTATTAACAATGAAGTCAACTAGTTCAGTTGTGCATACTTTGCTCCCCGACCCCACTCTCTTTACCTTTCTGATGGTCTATAGATATTATATTTCTTGTAAAAGTTGACATAGCTTTAAGCATGTGATAGACCCTATCCATAAATTGGCAAATTAACAGGCTGGCTTTAATTTTTGATACTACTAGCCAGATTCGGATTTTCTGTTAGGTAAACCAGTTTCTTTAGGTGTCACAGAGTCATGGTTTTATAAAAATTATTATGTGCATCCCATGAACCTTTTTATACAATCTATGTTGTAATATAATCCTTTACTCTATGCCATGACCAAAAAGCAGAATCTTTTCTGTGCAAACAAGCTAATCTAGACAGAAGTATGCTGTTTGGGGCACCAATGTTTGGTACAGAGTTGGTGGTAGAAAGCCAACTTTGCTTTTAGCATAGGGAGCTGAAAGAACTGCTCAATACTATTGCATATGGACTACCATGTAACAATGACAGTGATTTCCTAATCAGAGATGTCACTTGTGAATTCTTTATCCCCATGTAAGCTGCAACTCAAAATGATCATTGCTTACACTGGACATTTCAATGCTCTCTAGGTGGGGAGTCCAATGGCAATGGGGAACTCTAATGAGAAAAGCAGGACTCTGATGTAGAGCGGTTAGGGCACATTTGATGTAAAGAGTAGATTCTAATGTAAAGAGGGTTGTTAATGTAAAAGGAAGAATTCTAAAGTCATGTTGCATTCCTGATGTGAAAGGGGCTTTTATTTTCAAAAAGTTTGTCCTGCATGGTAGGATCTTTGTCCACAATTATCACTCAGGCCCAAAGATTTGTAGCCTAAAGACCATCAATGGCTGTGCAGATTTACAGTGAAAGGGGGGCCCAGGTACAAATTATGCATTGGGTCCCATAAGTCTGTAACTATGCCACTGGTTTGGAGGAGCAATAGAATTACCAAAGCACTTTGATATGTGGATATCAATCTTGGGTATTCCTAAACAGACTGAATTTGACTTTATACAGCCACATATAATAATGATGTAAAGAACATTCAATGAAAAATAGGAGCAAGCCAGAGACAGATGTCCTCCAAGCAAGAAATAATGTGGACTTGCTCCATTTTCTTATACACACTGTAGAAAGCTCACATTGTGCCATAAAATCAGAACAAGCATTTCCAGTACAGGAGTCTGTACAGCTGTACATGACAGTGAAAGTAAGACTGAAGTCTAGCTTTAAGAATAAAAAAATCTGCTGTATTCATTGAAATTCCTGCCGAATATATATATTTTTTTGTAAACAAAATTTATCCTTCGGTACTAGTCAAAATGCAGCTGCAGCATGGCCTGTGGCCATCATATAAGAAAAGGCAGCACAACCTCAACAAATGATCAGAATCCTAAAATGATTTCAGAAAGTGTAGGAAGGAGGATTATGGAAAATGGGTTTAAAAGTGAACTTTTTGTTTAATCTGTAAAAATGAAAGCAATTTGGTGACAGGTAGGCCGGTATGAAAAGCAATGCCTAAAGCAAACATACATTAATGACAAAGAAACCTGAACGTTGCTGCAAAAAGGTTTTTTTTCTCTCTAAAAAGAATTTGATTTAAACCTTGAGACATGTCAGTAATACATAACTATAAAGGAAAAGTCATTTATTTTGTTGAATTTCCAAGGATTCCAAAACACAAACACCAAGAAGAGCGAGGAACTGTTATATAAGCTGCTTTGCTGGGATAATGAGAGGAAGAAGACTTAAGAGTTCAATTCTGTCTAAGATGGATCTGATTAAATCTCTATCATCCACTACATATTATTGCCAAGCAATGCAGGACACTTTTATAATCTAAAAGGCAAGTTACATTTACTTGGTAATCGTGAAGAAAATTAGCAATCCAAGCATCACAGGAGAGACTGTCAAGCCTTTCCTGCTCAGGGCACATTCAGAAAATGATTTTAGCTCTAAGGCAGACTGCAGTTAAATTAAGATTTTTAGACCTAATCATTATTTGAAAAAAAAGGTTCACTATTTTTTTAAGTATTTAAAATAGTCTTTTTGCAATTATTTTTATTTTACCTTTATTCCAAAAAATCATTTCTACATACATACAGTAAGAAAAAAGTGCAATGCATTTTCCCTATCATTTAATGTCCACTTGAGTCAGTTTCTATTAAAGATCAATACTGCTCCATAGGACTATTCATTTTAAATCTGGTGATGTCACCACAGTACCTCCCTAGGCACCACTGGATGACATTCATTTTTAGGTTTGAATCAGGATAAGCATCATTCAATCAACTTCCAATAAACCCAAGATGCAATGGACGTATCTCGTGGGCAAGGAATTAGTGATTTAAAGAGCACCTGTATTGTTAAGCTGATAAAAAGCTGGGTAGGGAAGGTAAGCTGAAAGATTTAGAACAATGATGCCAATTACTGCTACTTCTACAATATACAGAACATTTCTATAGGTTGTGGATTCTATGCCAGTATGTAACCGAAAACTACCTTTCTCTTTACCAGTGACCAAACCACTGATTTTTTTTAGCTTAGTGAAGGATTTGAGGACATATGTGATTTCTAAAAGCACCCAGCTCTAAATGTGTCACCAGCGGTTTTCCTATTCCCCCCCGAGAACTCCCTATTCTTGTAAAACTGGCATCCTCTGGAATAAACCTATATAGCGGATTATTTGCATAATGTTGCCAATTTAAGGCTCCCTATAATGCTTTTTAGCAATTCAGCGAGGCTCTCAGGAGTAATAGTCAAAGCACAGCCAACACTACAATTAGCATCTTCAATCTTTTTCATCAGGCTCC
>NW_027320543.1:0-2884 GCF_032062135.1 Pyxicephalus adspersus
CTCCATGGAACACATCATGCTGCTCAGCTCAGAGCCAAACAACATGTCTATACAACCTTTTATTCCAAAACAGTCACCCAAAACAATTACTAACAAATATTTTAGTCAACCATAACTAAAAGTGTATGTACCGGGCTTAGGTTTCTTTCTCTAACATGCCCAAAAATAAAAAAGAAAGTTTTCAGTCCTTCTCAAATAGACATAAACTAAACTGTTATATTTAGGGTATATCCATTAATCAGGAGAGTTACCCCAATACTGTCCTAGTGTAGCCAACAAAAAAGGCACAGTAATTAGTGCTAGGTAACCCAAAAGCCCCACTACTGACTATAACAAAGTCTCCCTCAACCCCCCTAATACAGTGTTTTTTTTTTACCTTTTTAACATAGGGGAATACCTTTTCGGTCTTCAGGGAACCCCTGCCATAATTACTATATCTACAACTCAGAATATTAAGAAATATTGTTGGCCATTGGGGAGAATGTTACAGATAACCAAAAAGAACTTTGGTATAAAAATGAGAATTGAGAGTCCAAAATTTCTCATTGCTCAAGGAACCCGTAGCAGCCTTTGGAGGAACCCTGGTTGAGAAACACTGATTTATATGTCTTCTAAATGAGAGCGATGAAAAACACAGATTCTCATATCTACATCCTTTCTGAACCACCAATATACTTTGTAGGAAATCTAAAATGTTTTCCCAACAGTAAAATCCAACTTATAATGTACCACAAAACACGCTCTCACAAAAACATTCCTAGTGGAGTTTTTCTTTAACAAAATAGCATATTATTAGGTTTGTGGCTGGAAATTATTAGAAATTATTTTTTAGAACATTTGGGCCTGGGGGAGATGTTCTTATAAGTAGGGGAGAGAGAACATTTTAACCATAGGGAGACATTCCTATGTAGCCAGGGTTTTAGTTTTTCACTAAGACATTATTTTTTCAACTAAGACTATCATTGAGGCTCAGAGATTTTCTGCTCATAAGGGAAGTGATGAAATAACAGGAATTATTTCTTTAGGGAACATTGGAGCTCTGTTTTTGTTTTCCTATATAGAAGGGTTATTAATGCAATGATATTTTTTTTCAGAGACCAAGCTTTGTAGCTATGAGGATGCAGTCGAGAAAAGTAAGCTTTTTAATAACAGTAATTATTCCTTAGGTGAAAGCGCATTAGAGCTCCGAGGATATGTTTTCATACAGACAGAATTTCTCTAATTGTAATGCTTTTTTCTATGGGATAATAACAGTTCTTTCAAGGTCCAACCCCATTTGGCCAACAATTTTTCTATTTCATCTGTATAACTAATTTAATAATTTCATCTCTACATAATTCCCATGATTTTTTTCTTTCTGTTTTAAAGCTGAGCAGTTGCCACAGAAAACTGTTTTTTTTTTCTTTCTTTTTTTTTTTAATCTTTTTTCTCTCTCTACATTCCCATGGCCATAGTCATGCTGTATACGGTGTATTTATAACTCAGTAGGGTATGAGCTTCTAGCTAGACTCTAACAAAAGCCTGTATAGATTGCACGTTCTGTAGTATAAGCCTTAAATGTTTTGATTTTCATGTCCTGATCACAGTTTCGGTTTCTTGAGGTTTCAGGCTAGTCGTTTGTCTTGGGGCCAAAAAATTAGACCGTCAGCTTGGCTGAAGTTTGCAGAGAGATTTTTCTGTTCAACTCTACAAAACAGTAGAAAAACTGAAAGGGAAAGTAGAGGACGGCACAAACCAGTGAAATGCTGAAACTTCACCATGCAAAATAGAAAATGAAAGATAGAAGCTGACTGTTTTCTATAAGAAACGGTTTACATTTTCAATTTTCTTAGCTGTTATATATAAAATTATGTAAATGTATAAAATGGTTACAGTGACTCATACAACACAGCACATGGTCCTGGTAAACTATGTGTGGTGGCTAGGGACCTTAATTTAGGAAGAAGGTGGATTCAGGGACTTTATAAGAGACAGCAGGATTAATCTGAAGAATATCACGTCTGTACTTTTTATCAACATTGTCAGATTAGTCCAATTATTTTTAAATATTATATTTCTATATTTGGATTGTTGTGTAGTTTGAAGTCTTTTTGTTCCTTAAATCTCAGCTGTTGCAAAGGCGTCGTTGATTTTGATTGGTCTTGCAAGCAGAGGAGCTTTTAATTGTTGCAGTTAATGTTAGAACTCGTCGTTCACGAAGAGTCAAAACATAAATGCTTGCCCTGCTCTTGAAAAAATATATGACTTTTTATATGATACAAGTAGGTCAGCCTGAATACACAGAATTTTAGACATCCCTAGCAGCTTTATAAATTATTTATTTCAACGGTATTGAACATCAAATACTTGGGTTGTCAAGTATGTTTTTTTCTTTTTGCTTTTTTTCAATTGTATGTTTTTCTCTATCATGATTTATTTAGAGTGTGAGGATTATGTTCCATAAACCATCCTGGAAGTTGCTGCAGTGTCTCCTATCAATTTTATATAAGCAATGATAATAATACTTTACGCTTTAGAAAGTGCATAAGCACTGAGATACCCACTTGCTTATTAGAATCTGTGTTTTGCAGTGACTTTATGTTTAACATTTGGAAGGAGAAGGTTGTTACAACAATTATTACATTCAGAAGCACATTGATGCCATTGGGCGATAAGGTTGTTTTTTCTGTAAGAATTGTCCTCGTTGCAAAGCATTGCCATCTGTCATGTGTGACAGCCAGGTGTAGGAAGCTGAAGAAAGCTTTATATTTGTTCGGATGCTAAAATGCGCTAGAATGTGATAAAAACGCAAAAAAAATCAGCAGTAGTTTAAAGTCCTACACTGGCAGAAATGAAGATCCACCGAGTTATTTTATTATGTCAGATTTAAATTTATCCTTAAAAA
>NW_027320544.1:0-2882 GCF_032062135.1 Pyxicephalus adspersus
AACATATTACAACATTTAATGACAGTTAAGGGTTAGAGACCGCACTAACTGCAATTGATTTCATTTGTCATCACGCCTAGAAATTGCTCTAATTATCCAGACAGTTTCTGTTACGTGTGTGGTTCATTCAAGACGAAAGCACAACATCGCCAAATTACCACAGAATTTAAAAAGATATACAAATTATATTTCGGCTGTCCACTCGGTGACCAGAATAAATCTTGGGCTCCACATGTCATCTGTACCAGTTGTTCCAACAGACTGCGTGACTGGCTAAATCAGCATAAAGCAGCAATGCCATTTGCAATCCCGATGGTGTGGAGAGAACAGCAAGACCATCTAATCGATTGCTATTTTTGCTGCGTCAAAAAAGTGGATTCTCAGGTAAAACTAAGCACAAAATTATATATCCCAGCCTCGGTTCTGCAATTAGGCCTGTTACCCATGATGATGCATTGCCAGTTCTGGTACCGCCACATAATGGACTTACTTCTGTAGAAGGTGATGAGGAATGCGCTGGAGTTGCAGCCAGTTACAACCCCGAATCATCTGATCCTGACTACTTAACCGATGAAGATTCAGAACCAGAGACCTTTACACACACAGAGCTGAATGATCTTTTTCCTGATCTAAATCTCTCCAAAGACAAAGCAGAACTTCTTGCTTCAAGGCTTAAACAGAAGCACTTGCTTGCAAAGGGTGTAACTGTAACTCACTACAGAAAACGAAAACTCATAACTTGACAACGTTCTTCACTAGTGACGGCTCACTGTGCTACTGTCATGATATAAATGCACTCTTTACCAGTTTGTCACAAAAGCATGTTCCATCTGAATGGCAAATCTTCATTTATTCCTCTAAAAGAAGCTTAAAAGCAGTCTTGCATAATTGTAATTCCAAACCAAGTTTACCGATTGCCCATTCTGTTAACCTAAAGGAGTCCTATGACAACATGAAGCTACTACTTGAAGCAATCCAGTATAAGATACACCAGTGGAACATATGTGGGGATCTAAAGGTCATTGACTTGCTGATGGGAATGCAAAGAGGATTCACAAAATATTGCTGTTTCCTATGCCCGTGGGACAGCTGATCTACGGGAGACCAATATGTCAAGCGTGACTGGCTACTAAGAGATACCTATAAGCCCGGAACAAGCAGTGCTAAGTTTCTGCCTCTGGTTGATCCACATAAAATATTTCTTCCACCTCTCCATATCAAGTTAGGCTTGATGAAGAACCTTTAAAAGGCCATGGGTAAATCAAACTCCATGGGTTTTCAGTTCCTTGTTGAGAAGTTTCCAAACATAAGCACAACAAAAATTAAGGAAGGGATAATTATAGGGCCACAGAATCAAGTTTGTTTTGCAGGATGATGTTTTCAAACAATCTCTCCCAGCAGCTGAGCTAGAAGCTTGGGATGCATTCAAATGACTGTGTGAAAATATACAGGGCAACCATAAGGGCAACCATAAGTCTCCTGCATACAAGGAAGGAGTTCAGAATCTGCTTGATTCATACCAGAAACTGGGTTGCCGCATGTCTTCTTTCTTCCCGGAAAATCTTGGTATGGTGAGTGATGAACAAGGAGAACAGCTAATGGAGCACCGCTACCAAGGTTTCTGGAATGAAAGTATGATGGCTGACTACTGCTGGATGCTGTACCGCGACAATCCAGACAAAGACTACACAAGAAAATCATACTCTAAGCATTTCTGAAGAAACAATGGTACTTGACTGACACTGTTCAGTAGATCTATACCAGTGTGTCTTATTTTACTTCACACTGAAGATGCATTAACATTCACTTCAATAGTGCTTACATTTTAGTACAAAATACATGCACATACAATATAAACTATAATAGTACTCATAACTCAGGAACTGTACATGTTAGGGAAAAACTGAAAACAGATCTAAAAACTGCTCAAACGGATTTAGAAAAGTTTTCTCTGGTTTATAATGACAATTAAAACTAATTTTTTGTTGACCTGTGTTATTTTTGTTAGCCACTCTATTTTAAAAGTAAATATAATTGAAAACAATAATTATTTATTTTCTTAACCTCAAAGCTTATCTGTATCCATGAAAAAATTTAATATATTGCAGTTTACCAGCCCAAACGTATAGTGGTGTCATCATTTTTTTCAGGCTTCATTTCTTTGTGTTTACCTAGTGGTTCTGACAGGAACAGTTTAGAGCAGAAAATAGGTTCAGACTGCAGAACACATAGTCCTTTTTTTCTTTTTTCTCTTAGTATAACCAGAGAAGGACATGTATATACAGTGATACCTCGGCTATCAAGGATAGCTCATTCTGTTATCCAAAATGTGATTTCCCATAGGTTTCTATCATTTATTTAGTTCTGGATGCTGCCCACAATTTTAAAATAGGTTTTATAAAAAAAGTTCCTGATTTTTTTTACATTTGTTAGCTGGCTGAGTCCATATTCTTTAGCCAAATCTCTTAAACAATGAGTAAAAATTGTTAGCTAAAAATTTTGTTAGCAGGGCCACTCGTTAGTCGAGGTATTACTGCATTAAAAACAAGCAGGAATAAATGCAGAGAGAGACCAATGGCGCCATAGTTTAGTAGCTGTGCCAAAAGGACAAAATACAAAGATATTGGTGGCCTGCTGGGAAGAGGCTTAGACCCTTTTGTCTAATGGTATAAAGATTGGAAGCCATGCTCCAGCCTTCCTAGATATGGGTCAGAATTACCGGTAGAACCACAGCTTGACAGGGGCACCAACAGTCTGAAACAGTGTTTTTGACCAGAGTTCCTTCAGAGGTTGCTAGGCGTTCCATGTACAGCATGAGGATTGTACAGCATGTTTCTCTTGTCCTTTAAACTGACATTAATAATCTTTTTGGTTATCTCTAC
>NW_027320545.1:0-2881 GCF_032062135.1 Pyxicephalus adspersus
TTTTTTTTTTCTTTGTTCGTGATCGTTCCACTTTAATGAACAGCATACTCACATAATAATGCAGGAGGCCTCAGTTTGTTAAAATAAAAGTCCTTAATTTTGTGATCATCTCATAAATGTAAATACAAAACCTAAATATAATGAATGCTATTATCAGCACGTGCTATTGCCTAGGAAAATATCTGTGTTTTGAGCAATAAAGGATCAGTATAACTAGATTGCTGATCAAGACACTTCAGTTAAGATGGTAATTCAGAGTTAGGTAATAGGTTAGAGTTAGGGTTAAGAGTCAGAATGAGGGTTAAGTAGTGCTGCCATGGTTAAGTGTTAGGAATAAAGTGTAAGGAAACAGAACAGTAGACAATACTTGACTGGCTTTGATTTAAATGTTGGTCTCAATATTCCAATAAAGGAACAGTTGCTTTTTTAATTTTGGGCAAGTTTAGACCTGGCTCAGGATCAAGCGATTCTGCCCTACTCCCCCTTGCCAGCCACTTGGTTACTAGTATTGCTGAGCTGGTTCTTAAAGAACAGTGTCCAGTACTGTACCTTTCACTGCCGGACCCATTTATTCTCTATGGGTCTGCCGTGCGGAGAAGCTACCGGTACTTGTAGTTGTTACCCCTGCACCGGTATCGGTAACTGCACTGCAACCCCATTCTGAACATAGCTCTTGTGTAAATCTCAGCTTGAACTAAATATTGGGCTAAACTACAACTATATAGTATTATTAAACAATGAATCATATTTACATTAACATTAATAGAAAGAAAAAAATAGTGCTGGAGACAAATCTGGAATCTGACAAGCCCATAAGTGCCTCAAATATACCAAAACATTCTTTCTGATGCCAAAAATTTTTTACAGGAACAAATCATACAGTATCTGTCTTGGATATAGCAAAAGAAGATTGTGTAACAACCAAATTGCTTCATTTGACTCTGAAGTCCTGCTAAAAACAATTATAAAAGCCGCCATTGTGATAAAACACCTAAAAATGTGTGAAAATGGCCAAAACACAGGCCTACACTGAAATCAATGGAAGTGTTTTTGCATGTTTTTCACCTTTTGGTGCGTATTATCTTATGCTCAAAACGTGCCTTAAGGAAATGCCCTGGTATAGACCAGCCCATTGGAATGTATGGGAATTTTAAACACAAGCTTTTAAACACTCAGGTTAAACTCTGGGGAAACTAAAAGTAAAAAAATATAGCCCAATGCACAATAGTAAAAACCCCAAAGAGTGTCATTTAAAGTTAAGAGGCTCTTTTCAGAGCTTTGCACAAATAGATTTCTACTTTTAACACATTTTAATACTCACCAATGTTTTGCTGGTGTACAGCCAACATTAGTGTGCATTTATCAGATGAATGGTTACAGATTGCACAGGATGGGACCAATCTCTATGGTACTATTCAGTGTGTACTAGTTTTTTTCCTGCTAATATATGTGCTGTGAGCTGCTCACGCGGGGGTCCACAAGGTAGCAACAAGAAAAACAAGCAAGGGGCAAAGTACAAACTTCAGGTGCCTGTCTGTGCTTTTTTGTAAGTTTCCCAAAATAAACAAAACAGCAAAATTACCATTAGCGGTCCGGCTCCTGGCTAACTTACCCTATCTAGTCTAAACAAAGAAAAGAACAAATAAAAGCCCAAAAGCATAAATAGGGCAACTTTTAGTCTTTGGGATTTTCCCTTGGCAACAGTGTTGTGGGGCTCTTTCCTCTGCAGCTTCCAGAAAATTCGGGGGTTCGCGGCTCTGGTCGGTGCACCCCCGAGCAGAATCAGGAGAGGGACCCTGCTGGGGGGACGCCAGAGCCGCGGACCATGTCCCCCATACAGGTCCTAGGTTCAGAACGGACAAGACCCGCCCACTCTCCCATCACAGGCTCAGATCTGCAATGGGAGGGTGGGTGGGGTTATGTAATGACATCACTATGGGGGAGGTTTCTCCCCCTTTGAGTGACACCCGGCTCCCCACGCATGCGACCACTGCTTTAACTCAAAAAATGTCGCAGTACATACTGTATACCCATTATTGTTATTTAACAAAAAAAAATTAATTTATGATGTAGGCCTGCCCTAACTGTTTCATTACAACCTTCAACAGGGTGATCTGATAGAGGATTTGATTCTACTCTAACTTATATACTTGTGTTTCCCTATTTGAGCTTTAGCTATGATTTTTACAAAGAGAGTATGGATAGAAAGTATGCTGAAAAGAGCCAAAAACTCCACCTGTCAATAAAGCATAAGAATGTAAAACATTAATATGCAAAATGTAATGTTTACTTTTCTACACACTTTTATCTTGTCACCATTTTATACAGTTAAAAACACAATAAGCACACATATGCACATAAATCCACCAATTTCATCCTTTAGGGTCTATGGCTCCTTTTTAGACAGCATCAATAATTATTGAAATCATATTTTCTTGGATTCATGTGGAACCCCTATGGTTTGTTGTGCCGCAAGGAATGTCAGGTGGCTTATTGAAAAATTCTGTCGTTAGCTACATCCAAATGTTTCATAGCCACACACTGTATATATGAGCTGTCTGTGCAAATGATTTGTTCCCTTTGCAAGATGTTTGGTGATAACCCACTTTTGATTTAAGGGAAGAAAATTCAAATAGAAAAATATGTGTTTATATCGTTTTGAGTGTGGTCTGCCATTTCAGTATGGTATTGAGTATAAGGTGTGATGTAAGATCTTTTAATATTGATGTACTTTGTTATGTACTTCATTTGTTGAAACTCTTGTGCTTTATTTTTAGGCATCGTTTATGCTCCCTTTTCTCTTGCAAAAAGCAGCATCATTAACCATGAATTGCCTCGAGTAAGACATGCTCTAGTGACTGCATAAACATTTATTATGCAA
>NW_027320546.1:0-2878 GCF_032062135.1 Pyxicephalus adspersus
AGTGGACAGGGTAATGTCCTTTCTTTCTCACTTTACATTCTTCCTGCGGCTTCAAATGAAATAATTAAGACCTTGCCAGGTGAAAGCAGATAGCAGAAAACATGGGTAAAGTAATTTATCTTCTTTTTTGCTTATGCAGGCTGGAATATGCTGGAAAGAATGGATAAATATATTACAGGCGTAAAGCACTGTAAGTAATAGATTATGAATGGCAAAACCTATGTTAGGACGAGGTCGCAGTGTCCCCATACAGACATTTTAATGCTGAAATTATTATTTTAATGACATATTGACCTTATTTTAATGCATTTCTGGTGACCTTAATTTGGTGGCAATCTCTCGATTTTTTTGAACATAGAGGAAAGTCTGGTTTATTTGAAAAACAGAAAAACAAGTCCAGTCTGGTCAAGTGGGATGGCTGGCTTGAGGTAGGATTTTACGCTAGGGAATTAATTCTTAGTATTGGATCCAGTGACTATTGTCTCCTGAACACAGAGTGATGGGGCAAATCTTCTGTTTCATACCAGAAGGTAAATGAAAAAATAATGCTACGGTATACTCTAATTTGAGAAAGTAAGTTTTGGGGGTACATTTATATTATGCCTTTACAAACCCATTAAGCATATGAAACAGCTGTACTCAAAGTTCCACCCTTGTATTTTTTGCTGTTTCATTTCCTAGGACATGAACTTTAAAGGCACTGAAATAATTAGTTTGTACAGAGTTACACACATCTGTGCCCCTGACTGTAACATCACTAGGGAAAGTTAACAAATAAATATTCTCTATTTGTGATTAAGATGCCTCTCCCTTTCTTCCGTATCAGTTTTATAAGAAGCCATGTCCCTAAAGTTCTACAAAAATAATTGGGCTACAACATCAAGCCATCTGATTCTGACGCACATGTCAAAATTAATGAGATGTGTATATTGTGTTTTCTAGAGTAAACAGAAATGTCAACTAGTTGGTGAGACTTTTGATGGCAGTGCCTTTACCTCTGTGCATTCTAATTAAAAAATGCTTGGAATGACAGAAGTGTTTTAATTTATGTCATCTAAGATATTTGTTAATTGGTCATTGCCCACTCACAAATGTATTTAAAGAACAAGTTTAGTTTCTGACCACTGGTAAAACATGTGTTTCTATGTACCACTGGCCTACAGATAAATAAAAGTTTCTAAAGACACATAGTGTATGTTCAACACTAATGAAATATTGGCTACATTTTTGTTTACCTAGTTTAGTGTGATTTAGAGCATAGGGAATACTGTTATTATTTTTTATGGAGACATTCCTCATCAAAGGCACTGTACAATGTACTATAGTGGGTACTATATATATATATATATATATTTATCAGTACAATAGGAACATCCAGTAATGCAAATATTTATGTTGATTTATTAGTATACATTACATTAGGTGTATACATACACCAGAGATAAGAAAACCAGGGGAAAGACATTGCCAATGTGATCTTAAAATCTAGAGCATCATATGTAACCAACAGTGGCCCCCTGTTCAGAACTGACTTGTCCAGGGCACCTGTGCATAGGCATAGTTTGCACCTTCCTACGTCCACCCCTGTAGAACAGGTATTCTTAACCATAGTTTCAAAGAACCCCAGGGTTCCTCAAGGAATTTCTTGACCCATGGCTGACTGATCTCCTATTTGATTGTTCCTGCAAAGTTCCAGAGCAAAGTTCCAGAGCCAAGGACACTTGAACATTTTTCCCACTGCTTTGGAAAGAGCATTTTTCCAGCTGGCCACTAATGTAAGGAGCATTTATATTGCTGACCACAAATTGTTTGTTGTACCCTAAAATTTAAAAAAAAGTATCAAGGGTTAGTATCATAAGATTGAAAATATATAGTTCTACAGGGAAAGGCCCCATATCCTATTGTATTTGAATGCACAATATACTATGAACAGGAAAAGTCTGTTGGATCAGGCAGTAGCTTAGTAACTGGTGTTTTAAGAATGTTGGTACACTTTGTGTACATCAATTTAGGAATGAAAACTTATTTTAGTTTTGGATAAAACAAGGAAAAGTTAAAGCCCCTATTAGATCAATTATTCCTGTACCATACAGGAATAACAGGAGCAAATATGTTCAAAGTGAATGAAATTCGCGTCCTAGACTGTCAAAGGGACAAATGTCCCAACAAGAGGATATCTCTTAATTTGGTTAAACTGCATATTTAGAATTTCCCTTCATTTTCTGTTTCAAGAACAATGATCATTAGGCAGATAGAGGGATAAATCTTCCCGGCAAAGATACAGTTATGTTAATGTTAAAATAATTAGGAACAGAGAACTTTATTTTGAACGCAAGTGATCAAATGGGGTGCCACCTCCTTTTCCCAGGAACTCCTCAACTTCTAGTTTACACATACATAGAAGCTGTGTAGAGAATAGTTGGAAACTAAATTAGAAATTTGGTTGATTCATGATTTGTGATGCAGATTGTGAACAAAAAACACAGTGGCTTTAAGAACTAAGAACACCAAATTGGTTATTTTAAGAAAATGATTCTATTGTTGGAGAGAGCTTAGCTACACATGAAGCTTTCTGGTGCCTTTAGTGAAGTGGACATATCCTGTATCCAACTTCTGTTGGATGTTTATATAAAATGATTACAATAATGTAGAGGATGTTGATATAAGAAGATCTCTGGGTTCCTTTATTAAAGAGAGTGTATCCTGTACAGGGTTATTAATCACTGTGGCAGTGCTGGGAAGTCAAGTAATGTATACTAAAAATGTAATTTATTATATTAATGCAAAGTGCTGAAAGATATACATAAACACTGGAAGTAAGACAGCATAGATATAATAATATCTAATATGTTTTGTTTAATCTTGGTTTAGATGAATG
>NW_027320547.1:0-2876 GCF_032062135.1 Pyxicephalus adspersus
TCTATATACATTTCAAGGGTTTTAACAAACTTTGTTGCAGATTCCTACTTGATTTATTTATGAAGAAATGAATGTTTCATTATGTCCTTTCTAGATTGATTTCTAAATGGGAGGTTCTGCATACTATATAATAGAATATATATTATAATAGTGTCATCTCTTTAATAGACAAGCCATTAGGGGTTTTTGCTCAGAAATAAATTTCTGTAGCAGAGGAAGCCTAGAATGTTACTTGTATGCTAGTGAAGACTTCTGAGGAAATCAGTGAACAAGTTTCATTTCCTGGGGGCATTCTGTACACCAGAGTCTCCAATTTTTACAAAATGAAAATATATATGATTGTCCTTTTCTATATTTCAATAGACTTGTGAGGCTAAAAGGCTAAAAATAGAGATCTGGACCTCGTGCAACACAGAGAGCACCGATCCTAATGACGCACTCCAGCCAACCAAAACAATAAATTGTTACATTCTATGGTTTATTACAGTTTACACCCAATACCTTCCTTTCAAGCTGTTTTTGTAGGCTTTGTAGCTTCTTTACAAGCACCCCCCCCCCCTAATTAGTAATATCTTGACCATTTAACACAATTGTAGAGCACAGAGCTGTCCCATGGAAGATTCACATATGTTTACTCCCAGGTTTACAGATTTTTTTTTTCCAATTGGAAAATGTGTGCATATTGGATATAAATATTTATAAATAGAATGCATATATAATAATTATAACATTTTTTTTATAGAGATACAAATGTACATAGCATTCAGTAGATAAATGAATCACCTGGACACCTAGGCAAAGCATATTATCTTCATCTTCAGCTATTGTTAGATTATTTAAAATCATTGATTACATTTTCCACTCTGGTTTTAATGGATTTCCTTGATTTGGTCCCCCGTGTATGGCCCAGTAAGACATAAAGAATCGGATTTATACAACTACTTATGGAGACCAGACAAAGGCAAACATTACATATAATGAAATCCTCTACTGATTCAAACAGATTCACTTTAAATGCTATTAATGGCCAAATGTTGAATGGAAACCAACAAATGAAGAAGCAAACCACTACTGCAATGATCAACCTGAATGTTCTGAAAAATGCTTTTGGCTTTTTGAATCTGTTGGTGCTAAGTTTATAAATGATGAGACCATTACAAATAATTATAATAATAAAAGGTATCAGAAATGTGAGCACACAGTTTATACTTAATGTAGGTGATATATGATCAGTTAATATATAGAAATTCTTCATATTTAAAAGATAAGTGAGTTCGGGGATGAATAGAAAAAAAAACTTTTTTATTGCAGAATTATCTATATGGATGAATGTAAAATTTATTAGCACAACACAAGTCAGAGGAAGAACCCAAAGAAACACTGAAGCAATCTTGGCTAATCTCCGTGTGCAGTGCACTTTAGCCCATAGTGGCCACATGATGGACACACAACGATGGACATTGATGACTGTTAAGAAAGTCACACTAACAACAGAGTTTAAGGCCAGCATGAAAAAGTTAAACAAAATTAAAAACCCACAGATTATATGTCCATTTTTCAAATTCTGAGAAATGTATAGCCAGTCCATTATACGAACAGGAAGAGACAAGCAGAATACGAGGTCAGCAATGGCCAAGTTCAGGAACCACACCGCACTGACGGTCTTCATCCTGAAGCCGCAGATCCATATTACCAATCCATTTCCTATCATTCCCAAAACGAAGGTTATACAGAAACAAGAGACGGTCAGAATTTTGGTAGCAATGTATTCCTTTTCATATGTGTTATTCATACTGTTGGCAATAGGTGGAATAAATTAAAGTGATTTCCTGTCAACACAGAAATATATGTAATATTAAGGTCATCAAAGGTTCATAATCTCAGCTTCACAATAAAATCAAAAGTCGGTATCACAAAATTCTGTCAGTAATGATTGGTTCTTTATTAACAAGTCAATGTCACTAGTTGTTCATCCTTTGATTTCTTTGAGTTATAGATTCTACCTTCATTCATATATACAAAGTCTTTGTCAAGGCAAAAAGGTTTTTTTTTTTTGGCTTTGAACACCGTAGGAAAGGATTACCTTTCTGTCTACGATGGGATGCCTTACATTTGATGTTATTCAGCTAAGAGAAGTCTTCTTCTAAATCATCGTCATGAAATCCCACATGATTTTTTATCATCTATGTGCAATATTTGCTTTCTTTAGATAAAAGACTATGCCCCTGATTCATCAAGCAGAATCGGATTATCGGTCGCGCATTCGTATTAGCGATCCGGAATCGTACGCGGTCGCGCTATTCAGCAACTACTCGAGTCCGGACCGCGGTAATCCGCGATCGCTGGCCGCGCGTACGTTCGCGCTTCCAGCGAGCGCGGATTTCATTGATGAATCAGGGGCTATGAGTTCTAGTTTCCTTTAGTTATCAACTGCCAAAATAATAAAAATACATTAGCAAAAAGTTGACTGGTTTAATATGACGTAATCCCAACTACACTTAGGACTTGGAACAAAGGAAACTCCTACAGCAATCATGCTAATTGGTCTTTATTACAGGTAGTTTCCGGGTTACATACGAGATAGGGACTGTAGGTTTGTTCCTAAATTGAATTTGTATGTATGTTGGAACAGGTACATTACTTAAATAAATGCAGTTAGGACAGATGTTTGTCTCACCAAATCATTAGACAGTGTGGTGTCAGTTACAGTATAAAATGCTCAATGTGAGTTAATCACAAAAAAAGCAAAAAAACAAAAAATGGAGCCTAGACATTTATTAACTTTGGAAAAGCAGGCCTAAAGCAAAAATATAGGCAATAGGCCGCATGACAGGGGAAGTGGAAGAAGACTGAGGGCTGGGGTGAAAAGTTCAAAA
>NW_027320548.1:0-2876 GCF_032062135.1 Pyxicephalus adspersus
GGGGTAAATTGAGAGGATAAATCTCTTCATTGGGAACACCAAATGCAAAAAAAATTGGAATTATTATTAACATGGTATGGCATATGTAGGATTTTAATAATGGGGCTCAGATGGGCAGAGTTTGCATTGACTGGAATGATGACAGTGTAGACAGACAACGTGGGGTCCCTGGTAGCAAGAACTCAATAAATTGCACTTGCAGCGTTCTTGTCCTGTGTTTTGTTGAACTCCTTGGCTGGATGTAAAAATGCAACCAAGTACCAAACATGGATAAGCTTCCATTGGGTTTTATTTGATGAGTCTGTGTATGGCTGTTGTTGGAGCCATCCAGCCCGATGGACAATTTTTGCCCCTGTTGCTCCTGTTTGCCCCTTGTTTTTTTTCCTTCCTCTGGATCAACTACGTCCGTAGGGTTTTCTATCTGGGATATGTTTAGGTCCCTAGCTGTTAAACTTGATGGACTTGATGTCTTATTTCAACCTAACTGACTGATGTAACTATGTAACAATAAAAATACCCCAAGTTCCTCTTTTTTACGTCCAAGTAGGCAAGACTTACCACATCTACCTCTCCCATATAACCCATTATCACCCCCCATGCCACCTTGCATCACCAATTCTTCTAACACCCTCCTCCTAATTGTCCTTAACATGGTTTGTTCTTTTTTAAATCCAATAAATGGAGCACAAAAATCATTTTCATCACCTCAAAATGCGTTCACAATAACAAATCTGTCCCGGGAGCAGAAAATGAATTTCAAGATGGCAATTCATATTGTTTATGCGTGCCGCAGAATATCTCGTGCTACAAAAAACAAATGGCAATAAAAAGAACATATTTTGTGGTTACAAAAGAAAATGTGCCCAGATGATGTATACAGCGTGATTATAAAATGGGATTTGTCATTACTGAAAGCAGAGATTATATTTAATGTGGGCTGAAAGCTAAAAGGGACTGAGGAGGAAACCGGCCAAATGTCTCTATTTCTATCATCCAGTCATAGATCCAAGAAGCTCCAAAGTCAGAACAGAGCTTTTTTTCTCCAGATAAGCTGTGCAGCTAGAGCAATGCTTCTTACCTTCAGATAGAGCTCAAGGGTGATTTTTACTTCATTATGATATTTTAGGGACACTCTCAGAGACTAGACTAGCTTGAAAGCTAGTGAAGAGTTCATGTTATTCCAAAAAAGCTCCAAAGTTTAGAAGAGCCTTTTGTTTTATCCTAGATAAGCTCTCCAGCTAGAGCACAGCACCTCATTTATTGCAGATAGGCTTTAAGGGTGTTTTCCCTATTTAATGTACAGCGCTGCGTAATATGTTGGCGCTATATAAATCCTGTTTAATAATAATAATAATTTTGAGCTTAATATTCTACCTTAGATATGCTCTGAGAGCTTAGTAGCTTGAGAGCTAAGTTACGTACACAAGTCCATTGGTTATCGCCCGATACGGCCGATATTGGACCAGAATCTGGCGTGTGTACAGCGCCCGTCGTCCATCATCTGAACGACCATCTTGGCGGACCCACAGGTGATGGACGATGAACAATCCTAATGCAAGGGAAAGGGGAGAGCGCACAGCAGGGTGCCGCTCAATCGTTCTCCCTCTCCCCTCTTCATAGAGCAGAACGGTGATCTATGTACAGCACTCGTTCATACGATGAAAGATCCTTTCCAACGACTATAATTACACGTGTGTATGCGGCTCTAGGGCTGAGTTCCTCATATTATTCCAGAGAAGCTCCAAAGCCAGAGCACAGCTTATCTTTTTACTCTAGATAAGCTCTATAGCTAAAGCAGTGCTCCTAACTTTATTTTAACGTGATTTCAAGTTCATTATTTTTTTTACTTTGGATACTGTTTTTTCTGAGACAGGAGTAGCTCAAGAGCCAGAGAAGAGCTCCTCTTTCAAAAAAGCTCCAAAGTTAAAGAAAATCTTTTCACTCTAGAGAAGTTCTGCAGCTAGTGCAATTCTCCTCACTTTATTTCAGATCGGCTTCAGGTGCGAGTTGGTGCTCTTTATTCCACTTTAGATATGCTCTGAGAATAGCTAGAGAAGAGTTCAGGTTATTCCAAAAAAGCTCCAAAGTTGGAAAAGAGAAAACCCTAAAAAAGCTCAGCAACTGGAGCAATGCTCCTCCTTATTTCTGCTTGCTCTAGCGGGTGATTTGGAGCTCATTATTCTATTTTAGATATGTTCTGAGTCCAGAGTACCTTTAGGGCTAGAGAAGAGTTCCTTCAGAAAAGCTCCAGAGCTTTTTACTCTAGATAAACCACAGCAGAGCTATGGAGCTGGAACAATGCTCAGCCATTTCTCTGATAAGCTTAAATCTAGAATAATAATTCTTTTTGAGATGATCTCCAAAGCTAAAGCATCAACCATCACACTGAATCCACAACAGAGCTTATCCTTTGCCTGAAGATAAGCTCTGGAGGTATAACAATTCTCCGCCATTGCTTTCAGATTAGACGTTGAGGTAACATTAGTTCATTAATTGTTTTTTTTTTTTAGATGAGTTGAAGTAACGTTTATTATTGAATTTTAGATAAGCTCCAAAGTCCTAGCAGAGCTTGTTGTTTTATTTGAGATAAGCTCCAGGCATGGAGTCACAATCATCATTTGATTTTAGATAAGCTCCAAAGTCAAAGCAACACCCAACGTTTTATTTTAACCGACTTCCAGAACTGAGCTCCGAGCTGAGGAAGAAATCTGAATTCATAGTTTCCATGATTGTTTTATTAAAAATAAATATATTTGAAGATGAGAATATATCCTCTGCTGCATCTCTTTGTAGTTCTTCTCATTGGCTGATACACAAATCCCTCCACAGCTCCTCCCCCACCTACCTACCTGATACACAAATCCCTCCACAGCTCC
>NW_027320549.1:0-2876 GCF_032062135.1 Pyxicephalus adspersus
AATGACCCAAAACATACAGCCAAAGCAACCCAGGAGTTTATTAAAGCAAAGAAGTGGAAAATTTTTGAATGGCCAAGTCAGTCACCTGATCTGAATCCAATTGAGCATGTATTTCACTTCTTGAAGACTAAACTTCGGACAGAAATGCCCACAAACAAACAGCAACTGAAAGCCGCTGCAGTAAAGGCCTGTTAGAGCGTTAAAAAGGAGGAAACCCAGGATCTGGTTATGTCAACGAGTTTAAGACTACAGGCTGTCATTGCCAGCAAAGGGTTTTCAACCAAGTATTAGAAATGAACATTTTATTTTCAGCTTTTTAATTTGTCCATCTACTTTTGAGCCTCTGAAATAAAATGATTGTGTAAAAAAAAAAAAGGCTTTAATTCCTCACATTTTTATGCAATCTTTTTGTTAAATCCACTGAAATAAAGCTGAAAGTCTGCAGTTCAACTGCATCCGAGTTGTTTCATTTAAAATTTATTGCGGTATTGTACAGAACCAAAATTAGAAAACAAGTTTTCTGTCCTGCTATGGACCTAACTGTATATCCTCATATATTCTTTTCTTAACTGATTTTTTTTTTTTCTTTTTTCCTTATGTAGAATGATCTGCAGACACAAGGTATCTATCTATTAGATAGATGTCGCCTGTTGTAGAACAGTCAAAGTGTCTGGGACAGTGTGTCTCCCCATTAGGTAAAAGTACATTTAGGGCCTCGTGGATCCTGGGGCATTGAAGACAATGACCACATTTGAAAGTGCCTCTAGTGTCATTTGTGGAGAAGGAATTAGTGGAAAAATGACTGGATACTATGGATACCAGATGATCCCTTAGGGGAAAGCGATTTTCTTTATATTTCCTGTGGCTTATCCCCTCTAAATTTACTAATTGTAGGATCAGAATGTAGTAAGTGCCAGTGCTTCTGGTAGATTTTGCAGTGTTGCCTGCCCTAGATCAGAGTCCGATAGAAATATTGAAATTGTTCCCTCTCCTAAGTATTCATACCCTAAACAAATTATATATCTTTCTCTAGGGCACTTTGGACCCTTTATAACAACTCCTTATTCACTACCTAGGAAAAATCCCTTAAATATCCAAT
The DNA here is from genome assembly GCF_032062135.1 of Pyxicephalus adspersus. Taxonomy (NCBI): domain Eukaryota; kingdom Metazoa; phylum Chordata; class Amphibia; order Anura; family Pyxicephalidae; genus Pyxicephalus; species Pyxicephalus adspersus. The sequence goes on from NW_027320549.1 coordinate 1,100, forward strand.
AGGTAGGCATCATTGCCTACCTTATTTAAATCTGTACCTATCAAACATTAAAATTACTCTAATCTTGATTTTTCTCATATTAGCAATTGTTGGAAATCTTTTATGCACTCACATCCATATTACTACACCACCAGCACTTAATGGAAATCGCCTATACATTTATATCAGTGCACAAAAAAAACACTTATACATTAAAATACCTATTCATTATTATCATTATTGTATTTTTTTTTCAGTCTGTGTATGTATAATAATGTTTGATTTTTGTTTGAATGATGTTACTATTGCTGTATAGTCTGGTAAACAATCTCTGCACGTCCTAAGGAAGCCTTTCCGAGAAACGTGTCGAGATACGGACATGCTCTTTTCATTATCTGATTGGGGATTACTATGTATAGTGCACTAGTCCTATATCCCAGTAAGTATTGAATGGGAAAGACCACAACAATATATTGTATGCACATGTAAACGGTTACTACTCTAAAATTTGGGTTCACAATATAACCTTGAATTGCTTCAAAGAAACCCCAGCCTTTTTCTGTTTTTGATTTAATATATGCTTATTGCAGGGGGGCAGCTCAACCTGATAACTATGAGAGGAAAAATAAAGCTGCGTACACACTTCCAATAATTATCGTTAGAGAACGATTGATTATGACCGATCAACGATTATGCTTGATTATATTTGAAGGATCATACTGTGCTCAATTCTGTACATGCTGTAACAATATGATCGTTCAAATATAATCCACCAATAGTGTACACACGCTAGATACAATCGTTTGAACCATGCAGGGAGTGACATGTAAAAGGAGAAAGTGTATTGCAGAAACAATAGCGAACGATCGTTGGCCAATCAGATCCGTCGCGACCGTCGCTCATTTCCAACGTCAATCCTCCTTCATCGGCGTCGTTGGTCACCTTTTTTGCGAACGATTTTCGACCAATTGGTTATTTGTCGTTCATTTCCAACGATAAATATTGGAAGTGTATAGGCAGTTTTAAGCTGCAAAAACAGAAGAAAAAAAAAAACGAGAACGGAGAAATTGATACAATATTAGGAGTGGCAAAATCTACAGTTTGGTACATCATGAGAAAGAAACAAAGCACTAGTGAACTCAGCAACGACAAAGGATCTGGACGTCCATGGAAGAGTGGTGGATGATCCCAGAATCATTTCCACGGTGAAGAGAAACCCCTTCACAACAGCCAACCAAGTGAACAACACTGTCCAGAGGGAGTAGGTGTATCAATATCCAAGTCTACCATAAATGGTGCATGAAAGTAAATACAGAGAGTGCAAGGTGCAAGCCACTCATAAGCCTCAAGAAAAGAAAGGCTAGATTGGACTAAAAAAAAAAAAAATCTAAAAAAGCCAAAACAGTTCTGGAAAAACATTCTTTGGACAGATGAAACCAAGATGAACTGTTACCAGAATGATGGCAAGAAAAAAGTATGGAGAAGGCATGGAACAGCTTATGGTCCAAAGCATACCGCATCATCTGTAAAACATGGCGGAGGCAGTGTGATGGCTTGGGCGTGCATGGCTGCCAGGGGCCCTGGGACACTAGTGTTTATCCATGATGTGACACAAGACAGAAGCAGCCGAATTAATTCTGAGGTGTTCAGAGACATACTGTCTGCTCAAATCTAGCTAAATGCAGTCAAATTGATTGGGAGGTGTTTCATAATACAAATGGACAATGACCCAAAACATACAGCCAAAGCAACCCAGGAGTTTATTAAAGCAAAGAAGTGGAAAATTTTTGAATGGCCA
>NW_027320550.1:0-2873 GCF_032062135.1 Pyxicephalus adspersus
AAACATTTGTGGACAACTTAACATCACATCAGCTTTGAAAGTATGAGGAAACCACTCTAAACTGTTCAGGTTTTTCCATTAAATGGTCCTAATATTCATAAACCAAAAAAAGATATTTTTGACAGGTGTGTACTTTGAGTTTTGGAAGATCTTATTCTGATCCATCATGACTTTGACCCTGTGCACAAAGCTAGCTCCCTAATGACATGGTTTAACCAGTTTGGTGAGGAGGAACTTGAGTCACTATCACAGATCCCTGACCTGTCCTAGTGAACACCTTTGAGAAGGTATGGAGTGCTAATTCCAAGCCAGGCTTTCTTGCCCAACATCTTTACCTGAGTTCAATTTTAATACCTTTTTGACTGAACAGGCATGGAATCCTCACAAGAGCATTGGAGGTCTTTAAAGCCACAAAGAGGAGCAAACTTCTTGGTAATGCCTATGGTTTAGATTTGGATATCCAGCAAACTCATATACAATAGTTGTGATGGTCTTGTGTCCACAAACATGTAGCCAAATAGTGTATGTTATCTTACCGGTTTAAGAATGAGTGTATAAAACAGTTAAAGGCACTTATAAATGCATCGGGACAATTTCTAACTTGGATTAGAGAGGAACAAAGTCTAAAAGCTATTATTGGCATCATCTGAATCACTTTCATTGTGGGTAAAGCAATGGGTTTGCCTTCCTCATCATAAAGATTGTTTCCTCCCTTAGGCAACTTAAGAAGTTACCTTAGGCCCCCTAATTTATAAAGTGTTCCTTTTTTCCTATTTAGGCCCTGTTTTTCCATTTTGCTTTAGGTCCCACATTTTGCTGAGACACCTCTGTCCCCAATAGCTTAAAGATTTCCTTTGCTCTATTGAGGCCAAAAAAGGTTCTTGGTGCATCTGGATATTGAATAGCATGTAACTTTATCCATGTGACAGCACTAACTTTTTAACAGCAAGGGGTCTTACCATTCCCCATTTTTTTTAAACTAAAGAGTACATTTATGAAACGGACAAAAATTGCCAAAAATCTGTTAATGTTTAACAAAATTACCTTGCCCCATTCACACAAGTAACAATCAGCTGAGCAGGTCATCACCCATTTTATGAACTGCCAATTTTCTATTCACCGCCACTTATTAGTGCGAGCATATTTAAAACGTGGCAATCAAACTAATCTCCAGTTTTAAAGGTCCCTAGGCATCAAAACTTTCATAGTGACAATTTCAATAGTAAATAGTGGAAATTGAGTTTTTTTTTTTCAAACACCCCAAAGGCCACTTTTGCTTGCCACTTTTCAAAAATAGCATGTGGCTGCTATAGTAGTAAGTGTACAGCATATGTATATTGTAGGTGTAAGTATACAGCACTATGTGTGAATATAACAACAGTTATTTTATGTGAATGAAGCTTCTGATTACCAGTTGAATTTAAATACAGAGCTATAAGTTAGTTTAAAAATCCTGATTGCCGGATAGCAAACCCTGTTCCCACATTTTAAACATTCAGTTCTTAAAGAGGCAATCAGGACTTTGAAAGAGGAGAAAAAGTAACAATCTGAATATCAGTTTGCCAGTTTTTAAAAATAAAAAAAAGTTTTGGCTCCACATACATTTTACATAACATTTTTGACCAACATTGTTTAAAAACTCCCAATGTCTATGTTTATGTAAGTGCTAAAAAAAAGTCTATTTTTAAATCTCAATCTTATTTATTCCCGGCAATGTTAAATTAGGTGTAGTATGGCAAATTTTATTAGGGGTGTGTAATGTGCAACAGACGCACAGTCACTCGCTAACATTCTATTCCTAGAACTTTGCAGAGTGTTGGAGAGTTTTGCCAATTCTGTCATGAGCTGCGAACACTCACAATGGTAACATTACACTGAGTATTCCTGTTTGCTTTAATATAATCATATTTAAATATCACAACATCATTGGGACACTCTCTCCAGAAGCCAAGAGAATTTTCAGCTAGAACACAGAGAAAAAGATTTATATCCTATTGCCGGGTGGGGAAAATAGGACACAATAAAACGAGAGACCACATACTCGCTGAATTAAAACATGTCTGAACTAAGGCTGTAGTCGTTAAATCTATCATCTCTTTACTCAGTAACACAATAGCAAAGGAGACAAGCACAGACAGACCCACAACAGCACAAAGCTTCTAAGGTGACTGAAGGATCCACATGGAAGCCCCTTTCACCATCACCTGCACTGTGTGCTGTATTTATAGAGAACTTGTTCTGAGAAAACTATAGAAGCTGCAATTGCCAGGCTTTACTACAAATTTATGTTGCCTGACTGTCCTACTAATTCCATCCTTATGCCGATAAGAAATTGTGTTATGTCTAATCTGCATATGTTTTCCTCGTCATTAAAACCAATGCATTAACACAATGCAGGTAACATTCTCAGGAATGGTGACTTCCAAAATCCAGTAGAATCCAGGAATGGTGACTTCCAAATTTCAATAAGTTTATGCAACACCACAACATTTATTACCTTCCAAGCTTGCCTACATTTTTTAGCAAGATTTTGTAATGATGATGGGGTTGGACCACTGCATAAAGTCTTCTCCAGCACATCCCAAAGATGCTCAATGAAGTTGAGATCTGGAAACTGTGATGGGCAATCAACGTGTGAAAATTGTGTCTAATGGTCTCTTAACCAGTCTGAGAATTCACAATCTGAGCTGATTAATCTTAGCATTGTCATTTTGGAAAAAATCTGTGCCATCAGGTAAGAAAAACTCCATTGATGGTAAAACCTGATCATTCTGTATCTTCAGGGTTGTTATTGCCCTCCACGCTACCTCCACTACTCCTACAACTCGATTCAGGGTTGTTATTGCCCTCCACGCTACCTCCACTACTCCTAC
>NW_027320551.1:0-2872 GCF_032062135.1 Pyxicephalus adspersus
ACTCAGTTGCCAGTATAATTAGTATAGCATAGGGTATTGCCAGCTACGCCACAAAGCTGTAATCAGACAGACATACCTTTAATTTAATACTTCTTACAACCCTGGATTGTCTTACATTTGCTCTAATTCAGGCCTGTAGCACCCTCTGCTGAACATTAGCAATAAGCAAAAAGCAGTATTGGTGCAAAGCAACAATTAAAAGAGAAAGTTTAACACAGTTGTTTTCAGTGAAACACCCACTGGTTGCTAAGCCTAAGTAAAAAGTGCTGATTCTAAATAACTGTGCAACCCTGGTAGGATTTACAGGAAACCACACTTTTTCTTGTTGTCTAAAAAAACAGAACAGGCAGGTAGAGACAGATATCAGGCGGCATACAAAAAAAATTTTGTACCCAGCCAATCATAATAAATGAGTCATTCCAGGAAATCAGCAATAAAAATGTTCCATTCCTGACACTATAACATGTGAGTATTCGTGTAATAAATGCTTTGATAATGTCATAGAAATTTTTCTGTTACCATCCATCAATTTTACGTCAGTTTCCACAATATATGTTGTGCACTGATTACATTACTTTACTTCCCTATACCAAGGGTTATGTGTGTTCTAATGAGTCCACTGATTATATTTTCCAAGGTTTTGGAACCCCAAATAAGTAAACCATAAACAATTATTATAAACAGTCTACAATATATTATATACAGTAGGAAGGGTTTGGGTTCATAGAGCACTTGGCTGACTTTTAATTGGGGTACAACCTATATGCCAGAGATGGTTTGCACCTAAATGAAAGGGGGTCTGCCATGCTAGGGGAAAGATTTAGGGGAATGGTGGAGGGATATTTAAACTAGGACAGAGGGGGGTGGACAGTTATACAGGTGGCAGAAAGGTTGGTCAGGGGTCAGACCCTAGTGGAGGGTGGATTGGGGATAGTTTGGGGGAGCTTTATGGATAATTGTAAGGAGCTTCCCATGTTACATACAGACATTGGATTGTGCAGTACTAGTTGTACTGAAAAACAAAATGATTTGGCAAACAATGATGGTAAAAGCAGCAATGGTTTAAAATGCCTGTTCACCAATGCTAGAAGTCTAGCAAACAAGATAGGGGAGTTGGAAGCTCTAATGAGTGAGGAGGATTATGACTTAGTTGGCATTGCTGAATTCTGGCTTTGTTCTTCACATGACTGGGCTGTCAATATTCCTGGGTATATAGTCAAACGAAAGGGTGGTGGTTTCTGTCTGTATGTGAGAAATGATCTAAAAGGGAATGTGAAAGAAGAAATTGCAGAGGGAACAAGCAATGAGGTTGAGGCATTATGGGTGGAGTTGAATAACACACAAATAATTATTCGAGTCTGCTATAGGCCCCCCAGTGCTAAGGAAGACATAGAAAATTAACTACTAGCACAGATAGAAAAAGCAGCAAAAAGTGGAAGTGTTTTATTCATGGGAGATTTCAACTTCCTGACATTGACTGGAGTAATGGCACTACAGGAACAGCAAAATGGAGGAAATTTGTGAATTTAATACAAGATAATTTTATGGTATAGTTTATAGAAGCCCCAAATAGAAATGATACTCTACTTGACCTAGTTCTTTCAAACAGTGCAGAGCTTATAACAAATGTGCAAATAAAAGAGAATCTGGGTAGCAGTGACCATAATTTGATTTCATTTAATGTAAGCTGTAAACAGGAAGCAAAAACAGGACAAAATAAAACATTTAATTTAATTAAGAGAGCAAAATTTTCCATTAATAAGGGCGGCTCTCTGTGACTTTGACTGGGAGACAATATTGTCCTCAAAGAACACAGAACAGAAATGGGAATGTTTCAAGTCTGACTGAAAAATATATATTTTTTGGGTAATAGGTTTAGGAGGCTAAAATTAAAACCTATGTGGTTTACGGCTGATGTTAAAGAATATAATAAAAGATTTAAAAATGAGATAAAATGTGCAAAACTTCAAAATGAAAGACAGATTGCAAAGGAAAGTAAGGCAAACACCCATTTTTTAAAATATATTAATAGCAAAAAGATCAGATCTGAGCATGTAGGCCTCTTAAAGGATGTTGCTGAGTTGGTAACTGGGGAGAAAGTAAAGGCGGATTTACTAAACACTTTTTTTTAGCTCTGTGTACACAAAATAAAATGGCAGAGCTCAAGTCAAAATTTATAAAAGCAAAATCATTGCCTTGAAAGAGTCACAATGGCTCAAAATTGATATGATTGAGAAACAGTTGGGCAAAATTAAGGTTGACAAAGCACCAGGACCTGAGGGATTACATCCACGTGTTCTCAAAGAACTGAGCTTGGTTCTTTCAAATCCTATATTTCTAATATTTAGAGACTCTTCACTCACTGCTATGGTACCGATGGATTGGCGTAAGGCCAATGTGGTTCCCATCTTCAAAAAGGGAGCAAAGTCATTACCAGGTAACTACAGACTGGTTAGTTTCACATCCATAGTTGGAAGGGTGCTAGAGAGTTTGATAAAGAACCATATAGGGGAGTTTCTGCTGAAAAAAAATATTATAAGTGATAGTCAGCATGGCTTCAAGAAAGATTGAAGTTGTCAAACAAATTTACTCTCTTTTTATGAGGAAGTAAGTAAACAGGTAGACAGTGGAGTAGCTAAAGCATTTGACACTGTACCCCACAGACGGTTAATATGCAAGTTAGGGTCAATAGGTTTAGAAAAGTCAATCTGTAAATGGATATAGAACTGGCTTAAATGTAAAGGTATGCATTTGGGGGCTAACAACATGCATGCTTCATACTGTCTAGGGGGAATACATTTGGGGGAGTCAGAAATGGAAAAGGATCTGGGTGATCTGGTAGATCATAGACTTAATAACAGCATGCAATGCC
>NW_027320552.1:0-2870 GCF_032062135.1 Pyxicephalus adspersus
TGTAACTCAATCAAATACGTCCCTCATTGTATTTCATTGTGACGTGATGTCCTACAGTATCAATCTGTGGCCTTCATGGGACTCCGTAGTTCCTCTCACAGACCCCTAGGTCACTAAAGGATTGCTAACAAATCCATGAAGATGGCTGTGGACTTGAGAATCATTGTGGATAAATAATTTGATAGGTCCTATTATTATTTTTATACAGTATTTATTTAGCACCATCATATTACACAGAGCTGTACAAAGTCCATAGTCATGTTATGAGCTGTCCCTCAAAGGGGCCCACAATCTAAGGTCCCTACCATAAAAATTTTTTAACAGTCTAAGGTCAATTTTGGGGGGTAGCCAGTTAACCTAACAGCATGTTTTTAGGATGTGGGAGGAAACCGGAGTACCTGGAGAAAACCCACACAAACATGGGGAGAACCTGCAAACTCCATGCAGATAGTGTCCTGGCAGAGATTTGAACCTAGACCCTGGCAGGGTGGGGATGAAGAAGATCCCATGCATGTGCACAGGAATCAGGTAATCTTGACACTAAATCATACAACTTTTAAACTAAGTTGTGCATGCATGCCACTCTTGGATGGGCAGACTGATAATGAGTTGGGGATTGTTTGTATTAAACAACAAATTATGAATGCCTATACATGGCTTAGGAAATTAACGAATCTGCACATCAACACTTTCCTAGCATTTTCAACTACAACAAAATGTTTACTAGGTTATATGTACATATGTAAATTACTAAGTTATTATAAAAATAGACAAAAAAGGTGGCCAAGAACAGCACGATTGGCTCAGTGGCTAGCACCTTGCCTATGCAGCACTAGGGTCCAAGCCCCGAATCTTAGCCAAGTCTTGGTTATGTTCATGGAGTTTGTATGTTCTCCCTGTCTTAGCATCAGTTTACCTCCTATATTCCAAAAACATGCATGTTGGTTAATTGGCTTGCCCACAAAATTGATGATAGACTTTGGGAGTGACATGGGACAACCATGACTATACTTGAAAATTATCAAAAGACCTAAAGATATAGGCAAATTACATTTTTGTATTTGCTGTTCCTTTATGAGATGATTTTCCCCATGCTTGCTACATCTGTGATATTTCCAATGGGTCACTTGGAGCACCTAAAACAAGACTTTTGAGACTCATGGAAATGGAGAGAATCACATATAAGTTTAGTTTTTTTCCTCTTTTACATGATTTTTTTCAATAAAGGGAATCTCTACGTTAATATCTTTTTATTGTATAGTCAGTATAAATGAATAAGGTTTGGAGCAAGTTTACTTTGATTGAGTTTGTTCCATTTGATCTCTGTATCTTATCATATGTCAAACATTTACATATGTGTTGTAATATATACTTTACATTGACCTGTCTCTACAAGTTTTAGTTTGATTGATAATGGGTGGAGTAATTTTCCCTCCCTCGATTTTATACATATTATAGTAATTATTCAAACTAATTGGATCACTTGAACTTGATATGACTTCAACATAAGCTCTGAAAAGCAAGGAGTCAGTGTTTTTAGTTCTGGGAACCTGGCATGGTAAAGCTTTAGCACAGGGCCATTTCTTTAAAAGCAAAGTGAAATCAGCACAGTACCCCAATTCTAATTTAAAGCCCAAATTTTCCAATTTCCCTTTCTAGGTTGTAATGGCAACTGCCTGCAAGCTCAAATAACTTATGCAGCGTTGCCACCGCAGTGTGCATGCTCCAGAATTATTTGTGGCTTACTACTGCTTGGTGCTCCAAGCTGCACATTTTACAGTAAGCATCCCTTGAAGGCAGATCATTGCACATGACTGACAGCAGATCCCCCACCCTACTTTGCAGACCAATTGGAAGTGGGTGGTAATTCTGACATTTCTCTTCTTCTTGTTATATTGATTATTGGTATCTTGTCTTATCTAGAAAATTTAGGGAAGCTATTGCGTTTACAACTGCTATAAAGCAGATAAAATACATTGATATGTATTTACCTCTTTTTATGACTATAACAGCGCCCATTTTGCAAGAAAGGATTTAATAGGGTTTCTCTGTTGTATTTGTTTCAATAATCTCAGTAAAACTAAATATATTAAATATTTCTTAAAGCTATGGGTGTGTGCAGTCAAAAAGTCAAATACACATATGTTATAATGGGAAAAAGCCACAATATTACTAAGCGTGAAATACATGTAAAGCTCAAATCATTTTGCATTTTCATGGCTCAATGAATACAGTTTTCTAAACATTTTTTATTGGAAATCTGAGACAAAGTTTTTGAAGATAGTGTCAATAATAGCATATCCTGTCCGACAACAATAAACTGCTGATTTAGTACCAATGCATAAATTGCCAGGCTGCCAGGTCTGTGCATGTCTCTTGCAGGTACTAAACTGGAGTTTACATTTAGGATTAAAACACAAGTCATATGAAATTAATAATTATAATATGCAGTATTATTTTTCTATGTTTTATCTTTTTAAAGTTTAAAGTACAAAAATAAATAAAAACAAAGGGTCTCACTATTGCAACTACTGATGCCAAATCTTCTAAAATAGTAGAAAAAGAAAAAGAAAGAATGACTGAAAAGTTAGTACTTAAAAACATCAATTAATCCCCCGAGCGATAAGCCCGACCTTGGTACGGGCTTAAAATAATTACAATTATCGATAACCCCGAACTTTTCTCACTCTATGAAAATAAAGTGAGAAAAATTCGGGTTTATCGATCACTTACCTGGTCCCGCTCCAATCCAGCATCGTCCTCCAGCGTCGATCTCTAGCGTCATCCCCCAGCGTCGGGTGCCCTCTCCGGGAAGAAGAAGCGTCCGGCTTCTTCTCCCTCCGTAGCGTGTACGTCGGCGCGTACGATGA
>NW_027320553.1:0-2870 GCF_032062135.1 Pyxicephalus adspersus
CTTCCCTATCTCAGTCTAGCAGCATGTAATGCACATTAAGTGAATTGTAGTAAACCCTGATATTGACAGTTTCTGTTACTTGCTGCCAAATAAGTCCCCATTGATTTGGCAGTTGTTTAGGTGGTGATTCCTGGATGGTAATCAGAGTGAAATCAGCAGGAAGCTACTCTGAGATCAATGGTCACTGAGTCAGCAAAGCCCCCATCTGCTCTTATGTTCATACAGTATGCTGGTAATATTAACCCGTTACATACCGTGCAACTTGTATGTCTTATAGGGCTGCAAAGAGTTTAGTAGGTTTATATTAAACCCATTCCCCAGCATGGGGGGGAGGATTTTATTTCAGCCGTTGCTATTGTCTATGTAGTGTACATAGGTCAGACATACCATCAGACATACCGTATCTCTCTGATTACATTCAAATGACACATTTGCAAACCCTGAAAGCAATCAGCAATTTCGGTTTGTACTTTCCTTTCCACCCCCAACCACATCCCACACACATCTATATAAAGCTTTTCCCACTGATCTTGTGTTTATAAAACAATGTCCTTATGCCCTGATTTAAGACCAGTCCAAGAAGTGACAGGCTGGATAAACATCTGCAAGGTGAGAGCAACATTTAGAACAATGAATATCTATAGGGACTGCATTACAGATGGATTCAGAATCAGCAATCCAGTTTACGTTTCAAGTGAAGCAAACAGACCACAGGAAAATCCCTTTTCTATTATACATAGCAACTATCAGAGCCAGGCTGGGAATAAAAAGCGGTCATGGCTTACAGAGCACACAGATGTAGAAGACACATTGTCTAGTAATCAGCCATGCCAGTCAGATTCCTGATCCCCCACAATATTGTAGAATCAATCATTGTAAAAATATAACACCTAAGCTGCGTACACACTTCCAGTAATTATCGTTGTAAACGAACGACCGATCGTCCGAAAATCGTTCATTATCTAGGTTCAGTGATCGTGAATGTTTCTGCAATACACTTTCTTCTTTACATGTCACTCCCTGCATCGTTCAAACTATTGTATCTAGCGCGTGTACACTATTATATGGATTATATTTGAACGATCGTATCATTACAGCATGTACAGAATTGTACACAATGCGATTGTTCCTTCATTTTCTATGGTTCTACGATTACAGTCGTAATCGTTCGTTTTCTAACTATAATTATTGGAAGTGTGTACCTAGCTTAAGTTACAATGTTACTACAAATTGCAGATTTCTTCTCTATTCTGATCACTACAGTACAGCAAATCTCTTCAGTGATTCATTTTTTCACATTTTAATACAGTTTATTCCATTGTAATTCATAGTTATTATGTGTACAATGCCCCCCTGATGTTGTTCTTGGTGTATCTATGAATGACCGAGTGGGGACGACCAATGTCATGCAGGAGAGCACAGAAGGGTGCCACTCACTTGTGTGTATAGGGTTTATTCATTCTCCTGTCATTGGAAACTATTACAAAAACATCATTTTCGCGAGAGAAATCTGATGTCCGTATGGGGCTTTACTGTTCCTGGCTTCTAACAGCAGTACAACCAAAACAAAGCTTTGCTTGTCCACTGAAACTTTACATACCTCTCATTGTACTATACAAATATAGCCTTTTATTTATTAGTGAATTCATATCTGAATTGTGAAAACTGTGCTGGTACACAGGGAGTGAACAGACCTAATAGCTGAAGTGTATACAAAGGTCTCAGTTGTATTCAGATGTAAACATGTTCAAGCTGCACTCCATACCAAGGTGATTCTTCCCATCCTACTTTCTGAGAGCATTGAAAGTGGTACTTATATTATTGGAGTACATACAGCACATCAGACTACATCTGCGTACATGCAAGGAGCTGGAGACAGCTTGGAACAAAATAAGGGAAAATATTGGTCTTTTACAATACTCAGAGCAGGACAAACAAATCTGCAAGTATGTACGTATAATACAAATTGTACATTAAAAGGTATAAATTTCAGACCAAGAATACAAAAGAGAAAAAAATATTAAAAACATTTTCAGTATAACTGCAATGCGTACATATTTGTCATGGTTTATACCTTTTAGTGATAAGAGAATCTGCCCACATTCAGTCTGATCACAGTACGTCAGATTCACATGGAAATCTGATAAATATCTGTTTTTGTTTGATTTTCCAGTTGAAGGAAATTACATTTTTTTCACATTTTTGTGATATACAATAGTTTGTCCCCTTTTGACTCTTTATTTGTTTATAATTTTTTTTCCTAAATTGACTCTGAAAGAAAAGAATGGTATAGCAGTTTCACATGAGAATGTACATATCCTTCAAATAACATACATTAAATCCCGACCCTTATCTGGGCATTAAGCCTGGGTGACATGGAGAAAAAGGTGAGCAACAAGCTTGCATCCCCCCCCCCCATATACCATACCAGGCTTCATACCTTCCCATGGATGGAGAGGGGAAGGATTCACTTTCTAACATCAATTCCCATAAAAAGGATGTAGGGGTTTAAAGTGTGAGATTATGGGTGAATCCGGGAACCTTTTTCAGATATCTGCCCCCCAACCAGGGAAATAATTACAGTGTTACATTAGTCCCCAATTCACTAAAAAAATATAAATATAATGACATCTTTCATAAAATAAAAACACAATACATGCCATTTTTTTAATAAATACATTTTATTTGTGTCTTCAAAGGTAAATCCATCATCAATCACATCATACAGCTAAGTAAATGTGTTGTCAATCATGTTACCTGAGGTGCAAAAATGCTAACCCATCACTCTACTGCCAATGACAGAACCACAGTGCTAGGAGAATAGAGCAATGTATTCCTACAGTAGTCCCTGTCCTATTTCTGCAGCCATT
>NW_027320554.1:0-2867 GCF_032062135.1 Pyxicephalus adspersus
GTGCAGGCTCTACCCAAGTAATAAACTGCATTGTAGCCCTGAAAATGTATAAAAGTGATTGAGAAAGTTTCCACATCTGAGAACAGATTCAACGGAAATGTGGCCTCTTCATGTAGTGGTCTGTGAAGCAGAGTGACATATAAAGTTCTCACACACGTTTGCTAGCTCGGATTTGTGAGGTCCTTGCAGCTTCTAACTTGGCTTTCAAATCCATAGGTTTTTCAAAAAATCTAACAAGGGAAGGTTCATTTAAAAGTGAGGCAAGGATCTGTTCAAAAGCAAAAGACCACTCTGTGTTTTCTTTGGGAGAGCTGTCCATTTGTTGGGGTGATACGTTACCCTGAGTGGTGTCTTTTGGACTACTACCTGTCTCTGGTGATGGAGTTTTGATTGGAGATGAAGGGTTCTGAAGCTTCCTCCCCACTTCTTCCATTCTCAGGAGAAGGCTGGTCACAGCAGCAATGGCACGATACAACAGTTCCTCTTCAGGATCTCCATGGAATAAGTTGTACAAAGTCTTTGAAAACTGGATAAACTGGGACTGGTGAAAGAATTATAATAACACATTGTTTAGCTAATCCCCATTTTTAGCTTGAATGGAATAAGTGCTAATATTAATGAGCTGACTTAATGAAGTAAGGAAATGCACAACTAAGAGTTTTAATTACTGGAGTTCCAACGAGACTAAAGCTAAGTTGACCTTAAAGATTTAAGTGATCAACGCCCTAGGTTATATTTTGTCTTATTAAACATCTGTTTATTGTCCATCCATATAATAATAACAATAACATGATAAAAATTCTGTTTAAGCCCCATGCTTCCATTTTACCATTATTATCATTCAAGGGACAAAAGGAGTACAGTTATTTTCCACAGTATATGCTTGCACAATAAAAAAAAAAATGCATACCTGGTTTATTCTAGGCAAGTCTTTAATGCTTTCCTCCTTACGCACCAGTTCATCTTGCCATTGCTTTAGATATGCCTGAATATCAATTTTTCCTTTTCCTTTAAAGAGAAATAGATAAAAGAAAGCTCTAAACTGCAAAAAGATAAACTGTACCCTTCTAGGTTTCATGCATTATTTTATGAGGCAAAGTATACAGTGCAAACAAATATTCCAAATTAGACATTCTGACAAATTTGGAATTTTAAAGAAATACTTGCACCATATTAAAAGACATTACCAGGGAACCCAGTGTCATTACTAGTTAGCATGTCATTAACTGATATTGTGTAAAAATGGCAAATCACACATGTGAGCTATACTTGCCATTTTAGGTAACTTAAATGTATGTGTACATATGCAAAATCACTGGATAAAGAACTAAAACTGGCCACATAAAAGGACATAAATCACTGCTAAAAATTTAATTCTATGGGCACAAGCAGACTATTCAGGCAATTTCAGGAAAACAAGATTGATCAGACAAATTAGAAAAAAACTAGTCACTGTTATGTTCCTAAAAATAATTTGTAATTGTAGGTTTCCTGATATATTCACACATATTTACTTTCACATAATCTAAGCATAAGTGTGGGACCACCAGCTCATTACCAAGCCTTCATGTGGTCAAAATGTGCCTTTATGAGCTACAGATCTATGACCAGTTTTTGACCTTCATGCTACAAAGGGACTTCATAGATTTACAGGAGTACCTTTTTCAGGGCTCTTTGTTTTCTCATCAGGACCGTGATTCTCAATAGGGGATGTTACTGTTGAAAAGATTAACAGATCAAAAAAAAAAATTGAATGTTTTCTAGAAAGATTTACAAATAACTTTTGTAGTGGTTAGACAAAAGTTCAAATCACTGCCTGGGTAACCCATAGTAGTATATGCAATAGCACTGTCCCATTAATAATCTTTAAAATAGTAAACAGAGACTGCTCTTCATTAAAATATTAAGAGATGTACTGTTCAAATGCTTTCTCTTCGTTATCCATTTATCCAAGCTACTTTCTCTTTGTTATCCTATCCATTTATCCAAGCTACAAGACCAGAAATAAATACACAAAGACTTAAGTGTGAGTAAGGATCAGTAGGGAAGTACTTTAAGAATGAAGCTAGGAAAAAATTATTTGCTGAAGTAGAAATGGATGCTCAGATCATACTTCCAGCAGAGGTAAAAAACCAATCAACAGTATGAATTTAAAAATGCTTGGGACAAACATAGATCAGTACTCAAAAGGGTTAACAAAAGAAAATAGAAAGTAAAAAAAGGGTAGACTTAATGGAATAGATTTTTTCTGCTGTTACTCTTCTATGTTTCTTTTTAACACATAGTAACTAATGATGGTAATAGTACCCAATTCCCAAATGAAACCCAACAACTAATGCGAGCAGAACATATGATGAAGTTCCCAGTACAAAAGTGGATGAAGATGGATGGTCAGATTATCAAAATACATAAGTTTGGAACTTTTTAAGCTTTCATTGTGTCCCTGCAGTTCTATACTTTCACACAAGAGTACATTAAAGTTTTATCTCTGCAGTGAACAAAATAATACTATTTACCATGGAGTTGACTGAAATGCATAAGTTCTTCTTTGGAAAGCTTGGCTTCCTCTGAGGGGCTTAAAGTACCCACTTCAGTAAAAGCTAATACAGAAAAATACAGAGAACATAAAACAATACTGAGAATGGAATTGATCTTACAACAGAGCAACATGGTAAATGTATTGTTTAAAGTATTTGATATATAAGCATACATTTCTTCCAATGCAAAAACAAAATGATTACACAGTATTTATTAAAAAAAACACCACTGTATTTGTATAGGAAAATCACAATACTAGATTTCCCTATAAGAATCAATCCCAACAATATCAATCCCAAGGCCACGGTAGCCACCATTGGATGTGCAGG
>NW_027320555.1:0-2865 GCF_032062135.1 Pyxicephalus adspersus
GTGCTGGAAAACGCAACCAGTCTCCCGAGGCTGAGCGGGGGCTGCTAAAGGGGAAGAATGCAGAATTAGATTGGGGGACTTGGGTCTGGTGAGTACTGGTGCTGGACCAGGGCCTTACAAGAAATTGTTCAATCACTAAATACAGACACTTACCAAATTTTTGCTAACAATTTGCATCAAGAAAGCAGCTAATATGCTATCGGTTTGTGTCATGTGTAACTACAAAGTATGCTTTTACCATTTTATTATTTTATTTTTTATCTTGAAAGTAGATTGGACCAAAGTACGAATCCTGGTTTTCACAGCAGCAGTGCCATTAAAATACCACCAGTTGTTACGATCAGCAGAGAACAGTTAGCATGGAGTTATATAAGGACAGCAACAATAACGTACAAAGACAACAATTACGCTCTACAAGTATGTAACAATACCTTCGGGAGAGAATATTTTGGCAGTTTTATCTGTGCGAAAGCCTCGCGTTTATAGGAGACATAGTAACTCGCTCTGCCCCCAGACGTCGCCTGAAAAGAAAGAAAAAAGTAAAATGGTTAAAAATACATTTAAAAGGATCATTTCTGAAAATAAAAAGCTTTTGTTATTAGTTTTAAAAATTTAGGTTAAAGTGCAACTAGATATAGGGTTAAAAATAAAAAAACAAAGCCGGGAAACCAATGAGTCAGGAGTGACCTGAGCAAAACATTAGGATGTGATTGATTGTTTTTGCATTTGCAAGGCACTTGACTTTTTTTGGGCAGTTTTTGAAAACCATAACTGAAGATTGAAATCAAGGGATCATTTACCTACATTTAAAGTAGTCTTTTTTTAAATGGTTCCACCTAAGATTCACTCGGCTTCGGAAGGGAGGGGGGGGCAACGTCACCCCAAAATATTCTTGTATCCCAGGACCTGATAACCACTACAAATGGAAACCTTATAAGTCAGTTGCAAGATTTTCTACTTTTAGGTTTATTTAAAAAGGTTGGCCAAGCTCCAGTTACCAAGTATAGAGAAAGGAGAGGTGAATCCTAGCGAGTGGTAATTAATAAAAAACTTATCAGTACATATGGTTTCAAAATTGGTAAAAGCTACTTCTTAATGGAAGTGGCGCAAGAAGCATGTAAATTGCATTATTCAACAAAAATCCAATGTGAAGGAGAAAGCGGGAGTAGTGAGTTTGCTGAAAGGGGCTCAGGTATTGCTGACTAGAAAGTGCTTAGCACAGAATAAATTGGCCTTCAAAAGGGAACTGCAAAAATAGGAATCTTCCAGGCCGGGACTAAAGGAAAGGTTGCCCAATACAGAAAAGAGAAGGTGCGGGGTTACATATCTTTTCAAGGAAAGTATTTTTGGCCAGCATAGGGCCAATGGTGGGGTGATGTTTACATTCTACATTTTCTAATTAAATACAATGTGAAAAAGCAGTACATTTTGAGTAAATTTTTTTGTAGAACCAAATAGTATTTGGATCAGTATTTCAGAGATTGTGGATAGGTGGGAAGCATTGTCAGGGTTGTTATTGCTGTCTGTGTCCCCAGTTGGAGGATTTTATCTTTCTTGCAGAACATGATTGGAGCATTTTCAGACTTTGTTACATAAGGCGAGTCAAAATCAAAGTGACAACTAAGAGTGTTTTCACTTTCTCTTGGTAAAGCTTACTCTCACTTTCAGCCATATCCGTGGGACAGAAAATGAAGAGAAATCTCCCCAAACACAGATAAACAAAGCCCCTTTATATTCATTAGCTTTGTTATTTCCAGAAAATATAGTGAAATGGTAAAAGTATTCTAAAATATTGCTTACTGGCACCCTCCATAGTTGATTTCTATGATTGTAATATTATTTCCTTTTTACAGATAATTGGGGCTTTGGGATAAAACAATCTCCTAGTTGGTATTGTCCTAAAATGAAAGCTAATTGTAGAAGGGTCTGCCTTAGGAGAGGGCATGTCAGAGTCTCTACAGAGAGATCACTGCTTCTGCAAAGGAATCAAGGGTTTATCTCTGAAGAATTTCAGACAGACGTTTCTTCTCTCTCTGGGTTATTTCCATGGAAAACAAACCGTAAATCTTTGTTCACCTTTTGTTTTGATGCACCTGGAGCTGATTTCAACTTTAAGCCTTTAAGTCAATCAGCAATATAAATTCTATCTAAATATCTAGAAAACATAAGAGTTTCACTTTGAGAATATGTGCACACACAGCCACCCCAAAAAGATTTATGAGAGATTTCCACAAAGAAATTTCAGTCTCTTCTTTCCAGCAACTCTTTTATTTTGTGTTAAAGGTTTAATGCTTTGCTGTAAACCTGACATCTCTGCAGCAAAAGAAAAGAAAAAACATAAGCTAACAAGTAGCAACAAAACAGCTCATTCAAAAGCCCTGGAGATGAAAAGGGGCCAAGGCCAAGGCCAATGAAATCTCTAAGATTCGATTATTAGGCCTTATATTGAGTGGTTGGGTGACACATACTGATAGAAAGGTAAATATCCAGGAACATCTGTTCTGTGACATCTCTGGCGCGTTTCAATTCCATTAAAAGGAAAACATGCTTTAGGGAGAAAATAGGTATTATCTATGATATTGACAGAAAGGAAAACAGAATCATAACACCTGCTGTAATGAGGAAAAGAGCCACTCCGAGGATCTGGCTGAGTTTCAAGACTCTGATGAATAGAATGTATTGCTTTTTTATCTTTAGATGGACGCCCTCGGGTCCTTCGCAGTGCAGACATTGCACGTGATATTGATGAAGACTTGGGCATCGTGCTGAAAACTTAAAGCTACATGTCAGTCAACCTGGAAAATGAAACTCTAAACTGTATCTATAGCCCAAATTTTAATTTTAGATTAGCCTATTGTTGGAAAG
>NW_027320556.1:0-2864 GCF_032062135.1 Pyxicephalus adspersus
TGAGTATGCAACTCAGCTGGACAACTAATTCACAACCAGTTTGGACAACAAGTGGATGGCAACGAGGGGGTTAAGTAGCAGTTTGGTGTGGATAACCATGCAGAAACCATGCAGACATTTGTACTCAATACTTGTAGAAAAAATGACATTGCGCGAACAATTGATTAAACTACACACACACACACACACACACACTCACACACACACACCAGTCCAGGTAAAATAGTACTAATCACAATGGATATGTATTTGTATACATTTAAGTGTATTTTGACATACACAAACAAGTGAGATCAGTAAATGTTCCTTAATACATGTATTATAACATGTTTACCTATATTCCTTTACTAAAATATTTGATTTCTCTAAAGTCAAACTAGAATGAAATTTTTATCAGGTCACAAATGTTTGTTCACATATTTTTTACACTCATATTATTGTGTGATGACATATTGGAAAATGCTACTTATTATAAATCCAGCTTAATAGAAATTAGTTTGCAGTGTTGCAACCTAAAAAAAAGTAACAAGAAGTACAACAAATGTAACTATAATTGATGCAAGTTTGTGATGGAGTAGAATGTAACATAAAAAAGTAACACAAAAAAAAAATCAAGCATTAAAGATTCAAACTGACCTGTAAAATGGACTGGAGATGCGCACAGAGTAGCGTGCAGGTGTGCGCTAATCAATTGCGAAAATTAATCGCCTAAATTGGCGTATTAGAGATCTTTGCAGGAAACCGGTGGGCGAGTTCACTAGAACTTGGGCCCGACTCGAGGTAATAGAGGTTGCTGACCGGAGCGTATGCGCATTTCATTGATGAATCAGGCCATATGAATCAATTCATGATTTTCACAAATATAACTTTTCTCTAAAACGCGTATTCTAAACTTGAAGTTGGTTTAGATGAAAAATAAAATATCTAATGCATATTTTTATTTGCTGTAACAGAAAAAAAAACTTTCCAGGTCTGAGATGATTGAAATAGAGAGCTCTACATACCAAATGTAACTGAAATGAATGGAAATAAAGCCGTGTCTGCCTATGGAGTCTATTTGTCAGAAAAATGTCACACTCATGTACGTGACTGAACGTGAAGTTAAGGGCAGAACATACTATATGTCATAAATCTATCTTACTTGACAGAGTTGATGCTATTTTGGAGTTTAAGACTGCCCAGAAGACTGAAGCAATTATTCATGAATTGTATTAGCATATTTTTTTTCTCTATTTCTGTTGTATGGACATATTTGAATGTATGGAATAATATTGTAACAGCTGGCCAACAAAAACACATGGTTGCATCCAGGATGATAGCTATATTTGTCCATGGTACAGACTATATGCAGAATTTCTTTCTGTTTGATCGGGCAGTATTCTTTCTGGCCAGATGGTGGACTGAAGTACACATGCTGTAGGACAATGGGCTTCCCGGCCAGGTGGGGGAGCTGAAGAGGCTTGTGGAGGTTCGGTGTAAATTATCCCAACTGAAACACATCCTGGAAATTATGCTGTGTATATAAACTCCCAGCCTGCTCCTTCCAGGGCTCAGTTCTTGGTCTGTGAGATGGAAGTTGGGCAAAGAAAAACTGTAAAAACACAGATTGTTTGGTAAAATCTGTACTGCTAGGGAATTAGGATCCTGTCCAGCAGTAGGTTGCCCAGGATTGTTAGTGAGGGAACTAACAGTCAGTTAGAGGTAAAGTGGCCAGGTTTTATTTTGATTCTACTTATTTTGCATGTTTTTTCTATGTGAATAGTCTTAGTTAATAAACCCTTTCTGAACTGCTCACTTGCTGCGCCTGGTTTCTGTCTGCAATACGTCTCTAGTGAGGTCACACAGGCCCCACTACCTTGCTAATCCCCCACAATATATATCGCATTGTAACTATATTGTGGGACCACACACACAACTACACATACTTACACTCCTATGTTCTTATTGAACTGCTGCTGTAACTTTTCTATGAAGATTTTTGAATAAATACACAAGCTTTTTTTTTTTTATACAGAAGAAGGCAATCCTGTTCTAAACCCCTCTAGAGCTATTCCCAAGTGTGACTCAGGGTGGATTTTACCTGCAAATACCAGTCACACTCGGGGAAGCTTTTAACTAAAAAAAAAACACTTACCTTTCTCAGTTGTCATCCCCATCGTCCTGCTGGTCCCTGCATGTCCTGGGGACACGTCCTTCCTCTTCAATCTCCAGCTGCATAATGAAGCGATGATCTCCGGGGATTTCCGGTGACATCAGTGCATGCGTCGATGCCCGCGGGCGGATCGACGCATGCACTGTCACCGGGAATCCCCAGGGACCAGCAGGACGATGGGTATGACAACTGAGCAAGGTAAGTTTTTTTTATATTATAATATATATAATATATTATATATTATACATGCCACTGTACACCCACATTATATATTTAAATATTTATTTTTTTTAACAGATTTTTGTGTTTTGTTATTTAATGTTTAATATTAAATGCAATAAATTTATTTAATATCGGTGAGTTATGCCTAAGAATTATAGCCTACAATGAAAAATAAATTTCCATGCAAAAAATTGTACTGCTTTTTGCACCCAAACAATAATTTATAACAATATTACTTTTTTACACTATGCCAACAATAATTCTACATATGATGTTGTTCTCTCTAAGAAGTGCAAATAGTCATTGTATGCTTTAACAAAGTCTATGATTCACCATGGTTGTGCCCGGTCAGAGCCCTTTGCTAGGATAGCCTCCCCAGCCCCTTTAAACCTTAAACCCAAGAAAGACACCTGCAAATATGGTGCAATTGGCCTCTTGGACATTTATCACACATCCCTAAAATATCCTCAGGCATTGTTATCACATTAAC